>NC_056744.1:740581646-740781646 GCF_019279795.1 Protopterus annectens
ACACACACACACACACACACACACACACACACACACACCATGCATGTGATTTGACAGATGGCATGCAGCATGCCTGTGATACAGCAGACGGCATGCAGCTCAGACATTAATAGTGTTAGTAAGCATACCCCTGGGGTGCACACTACAGCAAGCAGGTGTCATATCAGTAGCCATGCAGTTCACACAATCATGGTAGTATGCATGCATCCCGTGATACACCATGTGGACCAGAACAGGATAACAGTACACATGGCTGACGTGACCTTGACATGTAATCTGCTGACGTGTGCATTAACATGCATACATGTCTGACACAATGGTGTCCTGACACATGTACAGTGTCGTAATGGGCATCACATTGCGGTGTTGTCTGCATGCCCTACAGATAGAATGCATGTTTAGCAAATGTGCATGTGCATGGAAGGGTAGTGTGAGCCATCTACATTGCTCTACAGTGTGAAGTACAGACACTGTGCCATTGCATGGCATCATGAGGCATCTATATTGCTATACAGTGCATAATATGTACACATTGCATAGCCATAACTGCATGCATACCCATGACATAACTGTGGATTGTGACCCACGATGCTGAGGTGTATACACACCAAACCATGCTGTGTCATGTGACAGGTCACTGGAGGACCTACAGATGACACCCCTGCACAACAACTACAGAGTCTTAGCTGCCTGGCAACCATGTCCACACATAGCGGACTTGTCAATTCACCATGTCCCACATGACATTGATGTACCACACACACGAGGTGCACAGCTAATGGTGATGTCCTACAGCAGCAAGGGAAATGTACTGTATCTGTGGCCTGATGTGGTGTCAATGTCTGTGGAAGCTGTAGAGGTGACTACTGTCATGCTATGACACAGGCGTGATGTTCAACACATCTTATATGGTAGACATCAGTGACACCTCCACTAGCTGTGCACAGGCTTTTAGGATGTCCAGTGTACCACATCAACTGTATAATCGGTCAACTAAGGCTATAATTGGACCATGTGTGGACAATGTGAAACAGGGTGTATACACATCACATCTACTGTGTGGCTACGTATCTCTGGCCATCCCCATGGCCATGTGTGCACATGTGTTGGACAAATGTGTGTGATGGCCATCTATCACACATGTCTGTGTTGTCCCATATGACATACACCCATAGATGTCAGATATGTCACCATCCACAGGGCTATGCAGACAACAGGTTGTATGTGTGGTATGTGGGGTATGGGTTATGGGATAGTGTGACATTATTGCAGCCAATACACTACGTGTCTGGGACATGTCAGATGGCACATCACAATGTGTGCACCCATTGCAGGGGCATATAACACAATGGTGACTCCTGTGGGCTGCCCATATCACAGCTCACTGTGTGGTACTGTTTGCGTACCACACGTGTTGTTCCAATGTATAGTACATAAGCCTCCATTGTAGAACACCTCCACCATTGTATGCACAGCTGACCACACATGTAGCAATGACAAATACTGTGGTTTCATGTCGGTGTATCATTTTGTTTGTATATATTGCACATGGGTGGCCTGTGTGAATGATGGGTGATGCGACCTGTATATCGTGAATGGAATGAACATCAAGTGTACAAGTGTTAACTGGCCACATGGTGAATAGATCTATGCTTTAACATGCCTGATACTGATGACAGTCTCACCTGCAATGGACTCATGTCTGTGCGGCACGCCAGAGGTACCTGTATAGGGGTGACACAGCAGTATGAACATTATCCATGACTGTATGACAGCCACAGGGTGCACTGTGCATGTTAACACATTCGCCTGTACAATAGCATATAGTATGCACATGTGTGCATACACAGGGTAGCATACTGTAGTATGCAGCATGTGTGTCCACATACCATGCATATGTTGTTACATTACATAATGTACAGTGACACATGCATGTAAATGGGATATAGTAGCCATATGTGCAGTACTGACTTACCAGGAAACTCCAGGCTCATTGGTTGGGAGACACCCACCTCCACGATGGCAGCTAGTGTTTGTGGATGCTGTTCTGAGGGTGTCCCCAGACTGGCCAGTAGCTCCTCAGTGTGTGTGAGTGGGGGCTGGGTTGGTGGCCCACCACCTGTTCCACCTTGTTCCCTGGCGATTGCAGTGGCACGCTGTTTTGCATGTCGTATCAAGTCCATGCAGTGTCTGCGCACCTGCTGGTAGGTGCGGTTATGGCCACCCACATCGTTCACCCTCCTGCGAAGATCCTGCCACAGGTCGTCCTGCTGCTGGGCATGCTGTGGCACATGGCTGAACAACACCTCATAGTTCTCATGGAGGTACGGGATGAGGACATCATCCTCCTGGCGGCTGTATGCTGGAAGGCGTGTATGAGGCATTATCTGTAAGACATAATGATGGTGACAGGTCACAGTTTCAGAGATGTACAGAGATACTGCTGCACATACATTTCTATGACATCTAGTACATCTGCACAGTTATCTTTGCAAATCATCATGACACTGACACGACTGACATGTTTGTGTCACACACATGTAACACCCGTTATGCATTGGATATCATCACCATATATGTGTGTCACCTCATTACAGTGTTCATACTCCATGTGAATGCTGTCTTGATGTGGGCATGTCTGTTTGCCTGCACTGGTGTTCTTACCTATCTGCACATGCCTGGATGTGTCCACGGTAATGCTGTTGACCTTGATGCTGTGTATATGTCACATATCAACACAGACACAGCCTTAATGGACTTGAGCAGTGACAATGCACACATACGCATGGAAACCTGTACATGCATGTGTTTTGCCATATACATCTACACAGCACTGTACAGCTGTTCAACATCCTGCCACGGATCGCCTGTGTTGCACATGTGATAGACATGGGACAATGGCTAGTCGGACGTCATTCGCAGGGATGGTTATCAACTATAGCATGTACGGGCAAGGTTTCCTAGCTGTATCCGACAGCCATTATGCCACCGCGAGGTGCATCAGTGCCACATTACTGATCCAGACAGGTGATACTACATCTACCATGCGGCCATCACACCATGTATGACAGGGATGACATGTGCAGCTTTGATGGACAGGGTTGCATGGTATGGCGGGAGTATGTCACATGTATGGCACAGGGATCTGTCCAGCATGTGGCGATCCTAGTATTAGGACGGTGGCTGTCCATGACGTATGTCTTTCAGATCAGGATATGGACATGTAGCATGTCCAACATCATAGTGTAGCAAATGTCTTTATGCAAGGTAGACAGCATGCTGCATAGTGGAGGTGAGGATTGTGAAGGCTGGTATCGCCCATCCACGCATGGCCATTACCCCTTAAAGGTGATATGTGATCCAATATTGGTCACCCAAGTGCTGTGTATGCCTGTCCAATGATCTCCGTGCTCATGGATGGCACCCTGTCATGACATGGGTACCTCATATGACTACCTAAGGGGCCTGGAGATGTCACCAAGTCAGGGAGGTGTACTGCACAGCACCATCCCTTACACAGTGTCCATAATGTTGACCACAGCCTAGGTGGTAGTTAATGGGTACAGGGATGTTCACCTAGCGGTGACAATGCTGATATCATCCATCAGAATGTGCACATATGTCACACACCTCACCCACACAGCCCATTCTGTATGTTGTTCACAACACTGAGACAGCTATTGCTCATAGGTCATGGCCATTCACATCCTTACATACACAGATGCCTGACATTTGTCTGTGTGGTATGGGCTACAATGAGGGTGGAGTACAACACATTAACCCTGTTTTACTGTAGCTGGCACTGGTGTGATATGCACATGTCACTCTGGCACCTTTTGTAGTTGTGAGTCTGTCAACAGGCCACTGGTAGAACACTCCTGTGACATACAAAGGTATTTGTAATCAAACATCTGTACTGTCTTGTACATCTGTACTGCTAACATCTACATTGATAATGGTTCATGGACATGCAGACCATACTCAGCAGGGTTATAGTGCGGTGCCACCAATTATGACTGTCGTCACCACTTGTGGGTTGATATTATCCAACACCCTATCTGTATTGTATGTTCATGCTCAGCACTTGTTCAGAACTTGTGAGCATGTCATGAGCTACTGATTAATATAGCACCCATTCCACACCATTTCTCACAGGTACACTGTCTGTCCTCACATTTCCAGCTTGCTTACAGTACAACAGCTGTTGTACACACGTAACTCACATATCCTGTGAGACATGGTTGTATATACAGGCATGTCCAACTGTCACGTACCAGTGCTATTGCCTGTCTATATGATGGATATGTTGTACATGTGGCAATAGAGCAATTGTCTCATGTACACAGTCAATGCTCACCTCCCAACATACGACACTACAGCCTGTGGGGGATGCACATATGCAGCCCTGCTGGGGTAATGCTGTCACCAACCCTGACTGCACCTGACAGTCATGTGGGGATGTGTAACATTCGCAACACACCCCACTCATCACATAGTCTCACATGATCTCCACCACAGGCCACACATACGAGGACAACTTGTGCAGTACCTCTCCATACTCTGTGTAGGCACCAAAGGCAGCCCCATCACCAAACACAACAACACCAACTTATAGCCCACAGACTCATGTGTGCCCATCACATACAGCCAATAGGGTGTTATAACATACACAACACACCAGTCATAGGTGACTCTGTAGGCGGTCACACTGCTGTTCCACTCAGCAGGCTACACAAGGTGATAGTCACTTACATCTTGCTGTCGGGTAACTGGTTCTGCAACATAACCTATGCACCCATGCCACACCTCACCAGGTACGATGTGACTGTCATTCTCCATGTTAGTGTGACTGCCCTGAGATGCAACTTCACAGACTACGTGTGCAGGGACATGCAATAGCTCACCAGTCTTGTAGCCCTGAAGGTGTGGGCCAAGCCCTGGGGAGCATTATGCATTCATCCAGACCTGATACCACTGTACAATGACTGACTGTGTCACATCAACAGTTGCCTATGCTTCTGCTGTCATTCCACAGGCATCTGGTATCTGTCCGCTTTGACTGACCTGGTCAAACAACACGATGCTTTGGCACAGATGACCTGCACCTGTCAGCCCTGGGAGTACAGATCACATGTAAGGCTCTTGCTGCTTCTATACTGCCTGTCTTGCACAGTTTCCAATAACAGTCACCACCAGAACGGGAACTGGCAAGCAAAACATGGGGTCATGTGACGCAATGCTTGACATCTTCCTCTGTGACGCACGCAGGCAAGGCACACCTTATAATGCACCACTTCAATATCTCTGCAGTGACTGGGACCTGCCTCTAGGCTCTGCAGAGCACACCTGCAATGACAGGTTATAGACAGACCATACCTTTCAGGCATGTACCTGGACCGGCACACCCACGGCTGAGGTGTTCCCATATTCCACTATGTTGTACACACATCCTGGCTAGTTACTTAGCACAATGCAGCAGAGGTGCTCCACGTGCAACTAACTGTGTCCAGAACCGCTATACACATTGTAACAAGCTACGGATTCAACAACATACCCCACGGTTACCAGACCTCATTTGTTGGTGTACTGGACAGTAGGGCTCAGACAGCTACTACTGATGTGAGACTGACACTACCCCACACTTAACTGGGATAGCCACTCATGTACCGACACATTAGGCCAATGCTGTCCGTGAGTCATAACCTCCACTCGGCTGGATCAACCCATACACACCACCTCCAAGACCAACATTATCCTTGACATGAACACTACCAACATGTGACTGGTGTTCCACACCTGGGGTTATCTCCTCATTGGTGGATTCTGAACATATGCTAATCACCCTTGTTAGCCACATCCCGGCACCACACCCTTCACGGCATACACAGTACATGAGTACTACAACACCTACTACAGACGTCTTATGACAGCGGTAGTTAACGTCATGACACCCGTGCAGATGGACAATGCACATACAAATGCTGAAACATACCCCAGTGCACTTCATTAGCATGTACACGACTGCATGGATCATGCTATTCCACACAGAGCCATGATGGTACCCACCAGATAACAGACGCCACTCTGGGGTCAAGTTCCATGGACATAATTTACAACAACAGGTGGAGGCTGTTGCACAGTGGTGTACAATCCCATGGGTGGGGTAGCTCACTGGTCAGCCTCGGTAGGGCCACGGGATCCCTCATCACATACTCCAAAACTAGCTATGTAAACATTACTGTGACACATTCCGGGGTGTACCACAAGGCATTATGGTGGTATGTCAGTAGTCAATGGCAATACCCACATCTGCTCTCACATACAACAGTCACTCAGGAACATTACAGAACCAGGTGATGTTGGCAACATGCTGGCGGATGGATTCAATGCTAACATTACACCCTCTCACTCACTACAGGGCCACAATCCATGCAGGAACATTGCGGTGTCCCTGCGGTCACACCTACACAGTACTGACCTGCACTCTATATGTCCTGGGACACTGGCCCCATGTCACCTTCCAAAATCCCAGGCTGTGATGTCCACAAACCTCTGAATGACATGTCTCCCCACTAGGCCACCATATTCAGTAATAGCCTTGTATCAGACATTGTGGCCCCTGAATGGCACACAGCAACAGTTATCACACTCCACACAGGTGGTGCCACAATGCACGAGTGGGACTATTGCCCTACACACCTGACTGGACTGTTCTGCATGGCTATGGGGCACATCATCATGGACGTCATTCACAGAGACATTGTTGGGCTCCGGTCCTTTGATGCCACCCGGGTTGGACTTGTTAGGGCCAGAGCATGGCTCCTACACCTGGTGGACTCCTTTCATACAGTTACCAGGGTAGTTGATGATGGTATGGGGGTCCACACAGCCTACATTGTCCTCTCATTGCCTTTCAGCACCGTTCTCCATTCTGGTATTGACAACATACACATCCACCTGCACATCGTACCCTATGTCTCAGGATGTTATGCAATGTGGCTCATGGACAGGACACACACAATGAGGGTAGCATACCATAGTACCTACTGCATTTCAGTTACACTTAGCATACCACAGTCCTCAGTCATAGGGCCCCTCATGTTCGGTATATGCTTCCCTGAGGTACAGGCTAGCACAGAGGGACTTTCCCTGCCTAGCTTTACAAACCACTGCATACAAAGCACCATGATTGATCCACCAGCTGATACTGACTCCATCCATATGGGTGTCACTGTGACGGATACCTGATATGAATATCATGGCCTCAAGCTGCATGACACAAGGTGCATGAACATCACCTTTGCATTACACCATTCACCCACTGACTATCACATAGGTGGTAGTCCCTACATACATGTCACATTGTACGTGTTCGTAGTACACACGTATGTCGCACCCACTCCTGTGATTACCATATTGCCACTGTGGCATGGATATCCTTCTACGTGGCCACACTTATCTGTACTGGGTGTGTAGCTGGTACATAGGCACCCATTGTACCTCTGAACTCCAGACTTCTACACACATTCAAGGGTACAACACCCCATTTAGGGTGTACCTTACACAACAGCTACAGCTTTACATACCACAACATTAACACGCCATGACGTTTATTGAGCTCCGACAGTTAAAGTATGCAGCTGAACTACGGACACCACGTCTGTACACATTTGCATACTACATACTCAGGGGTGACCTCTGCTGAACAGACAGGGCCCATGTCCACAACAATATTAATGGATATACTCCACATACGCGACATAAGCAAAAGCCACTGTGAGCAACATGCTCATGGATATGTGCACACACAACGATGAGTGGGATGTGCTTGAGGGTTACATTCCCAAACCGGACACTCACCATGCTTTGGAACATGATTCCTATGTACATCACGCAGGGACACTCAGTAGCACTGTTCATGTGATACCTCACTTGGTGGATGGGAGACACATGTACGCCAGGGATCACTGCAGTGGCTGTACTGTGCAGAGGTGCAGGTAACACATGGCTCTGCTGTTCACAGGACACTACCCTAGAGAGGTGCCACTGGTGTGAACACTGTAGTTGTGCTTACACATAGACTTGCCAGACTGCATAGTACCCCACTATGAACCTGTGAAGCTATTACATGTCCTTTGTGCATGGTTACTTGGTAGCCCTTCCATTTAGATTAGCTATCATGCTATTACAATGTCCCGTGACTACAAGCCATATGTATCCTGTTATTGTACATGCCAATAGACGATACCTTTGGTATGCATGATATGCCTGTTATGCTGTGTAGCATATCTGACATATCTACCTACAATACTATACATTACACATATTTTACATAGTATCCCATAATGCAAAGCATACTTGCACAGCGGGACCACCTTAGACATGTCATTGTCGTTATATGCCCATACACATGCCTACTGTGACAGTATATCAACATATACTATCCCCTGCTATGGCACGTACTTGTTGGACATACCCTACCACTGACGGCGGGTGGTATGGAATTGTTCTGTTTAAAGCCCTCATGTAGCATCCCTTGTGGTGTCTGTGATGTTTACCTTGTGGCCCACTGCTGGACGCACAATTTCTACAAGCGTTAGTATGCTCAGCAAGACATCACTACATAAATACCTTTTCCCACTTTATGCATTGCGGACACTTTTAATTAATGCAAACCAGGCTATACATACACTAACATAATTAATACAAAACATGCTATACATACACTTACATCGAGTGTTCTACATACCTTGTTATCGTTCCGGACTTTCATCTCTCTTACACTGTTTAAACAGTTATATGGTATGAGCATACGGTTTGAATGTCTGGCAAGTCATCCTTATATACGTCGATACCTGTAACATGTGGTTTCCTGCCACCAATTGGTGTTCCTGAGTGACTAATTACTTGCACATCAGCTGTGCAGCTACTCCATTCGCCAATTACGTGGCAACAGTGGGGTATAATTGAATTCTCCACTTGGGCATTGCCCATTTGCCCTACCTTCGGGGAGATGGCCTGTATTGTGTTTTGTTGTGTGTAATTGCAACTGCTATGTGTAGAGACAAGTATAGTTTGGATTCATGTCCCCCGTGGATTGTGTGTGATGGCTAGAGTATGTGGTTCAACATGTGGGTGTACCTGTCATCCCAACCATCTGATAACAGACTATTGCAAACAAAACCTGTAACATCGCTGTTTGTTCCATTATACAATGACTACAATTTTGCATGGCACCTTTAATTGTGTCTCTCACAAGGTATGTTAATGGTTCTGCAGATGTAATTGACTGACTGGATGTTTGTGCTGTAATTACAGTCTGTATTGCTATAGTTTCTAGTGTGGGGGATGTCGGTGGGTGTACGTAGCATATACAGGTTTGTGGGGCTTGCATTTCTACATATTCCATATATATGTGTGTGGGCTCCTTCCCTAATTAAAGAGCTATCAGTTAGTAGACTTATGTTACGGGATTTTACATTGGGCCATTGTTAATTGGTTTCTATATAGTATGCAGGTGAGGTTGATACTTCCATACCTCCGGAATTGCAGCGATATGTAAAGGGATATTTCTAAATGACAGCTATCCCATGTATTTCTGTCCCAGATATTTGCAGTCATTGCAGTTGTGTTGGTGACAGAACCTCTTTGCCATGGGTTGCCACCTTTTCATATGGCCATTGTTGGACACTTGCGGGACACACAGCGGTGTTTACAGGCCGACACATAGCCACGGTCAGTACACAGGATAGCACATACTTTTATCCTCAATACATACCTATTGTTGTGGGACTTTGGCTACTTATCATATTGCATGTAACATTTACGTTTCTTACATACAGGCATAACTATTTCATGCAACTATTACATAATATATGGGACATAATAATGTCCTACAATCTCGGACAGTTGCCCTTTGTAATGTTTTATGTCAGGACACACCTGCCCAGGGAGGGGCTGTCCCTCCTAATGTGGGACAGGTGGTAACCGTATGCCTATGGCTAGCTATACCCACACCTACCGTAATGATCTACCTCCGAGTTGGCACTAACAGACACACGATGCGGACACACACACACACACACACATTACAGTCACACGGAAATGCACACGGCACCCTCAACACACACATACACAGACTACGGCACTCACAAACACAGTTGAACACAGTACCTACGTGGACCGCAACACCGGCAGCGGTAACTAAATGTCCCTTCATATCGTCATACTATTACTCGCGGTTCTACTGTTCCGGTACTGTGTTCTTTCGGTCTTTCAGCCTCGTGGTTATGCGTGTCGGTATGTGACACATTCCATAGTTGGTGGTATCCTATTTATTTGTACCTCCAAGGTGTTATGAATGTCGTTGACCTATCTATATATTAGCAGATATCGGTGAATCCGTATATATCAACATATATCACTCTATCGCCCTTTCTATCTGTATTATATATATGTATATATGTGTATATATATATATATATATATATATATATATATATATATATATATATATATATCTGACAGGGAAAGTGACAGGCAAGCTACACCTTTCATTGTGTACTTGTCGGTGTATACTGTTTCCTGGACTCCGCACGTTTGTGTCTGTACCTGTCACATTACACACCTGCCATAGGTTAGGGTTACCACCTGTCCCACTTTGTGAGGGACAGTCCCTCTTTGGGCAGTTGTGTCCTGCAAAATATTTGTAAACATGGCAAATGTCCTGAGATTTTAGGACAAACTTATTTCCTATAGTTTATGTAATAGTTGCATAAAACAGTTATTCTGTATCTGAACCACCTATATGTTATAAGAAACAGAATAAGTAACTAAAACATTACAAGAATAAGCTTTTATCTAGGCAAAACAGTGAAGTTCTGATTTTCGTACTGGCTGGGTGTATGTGTCGGCCTGCAGACATCTGACGTATGTCCCACATTGGTCATTTGAAGAGGTGGCAACCCTACCGTAGGTACATCTTGGCTAGCAATAGTGTTAGGTGATTGTATACATGATTGCGTGTTCTACTCCTGGCAGTGGTCGTTTTACCCTTCAGAGCAGGCGCTATTAGTACAGGGGTGAATAATGCTGGTTTCACCTGTTCTGGACATCATTGACCGTGATCTGCGCGATATTCGGAGAAGCTTAGCCCTGTTTCGCGCATATCCGTATAGTCATATTTAAACGTCGCTTACCAGCAGTGGGCAACGCATATTCCCGCTAACGTGTGCTAAACATGATCTGATGACCTGCATCCGACATGCATTACTCGTGCCTTCGGGATTACGTTACATCCCTTGCAGGACGTGGGACCGGGAACATGCACGACGGTCACTGCATTTAACACTTGGACATCTGGGATTTGTACACGTGTTATGTCGTATTGTATGTGGAGTATACTACGGCTGTTACTCCATACTGCACTCACATGGGTAACTCAGTTAGTTTACATATTGATGAGTCCAGTTAATGGTATGTCCATGTGATGTTTACTGGATGTGCTCCGGCATTGGGTATGTATATCACAGTGAGCCACACACGATACTGTGCTACACCTTCAAACGACCGTAGGTGGAGCATGCTGGGGTGATGAATACCTGTCATGGGTACACCCCATGCCTTGACACAACATGCATGATTACATTATGTGGAGCCCCTCATTAACGCAGCAGGGAATCCGTGCTGAGTGTGTGCAGAACAGTGCTTACACACATGTGCTCCCGCGATTGCCTCTGCTCCACTAAGCGACAGTTGGTTACTCGATGTTGTGGCGACAGCAGACACTGTTTGCCCCATTTGGTGTATGGCCTCTGACAATCGGGCGTGTACCTACCGATGTACCTGGGAACCTATACACACAGCACCAACATATGCTGATAGGCGCATGTACTGTTCAGGTGTTGACATTCCGTGTTCCAATAGCTGTTGTGTGTACAATGTTTGAGGGCTGCCTATGTAGGATTCACACAGTGGGCCACCTATACATTACAATTTACAGGTGGTCGTGTTTGTGTGCCATCCATTTTACTGTGTGTGCAGGTGGAGAGGTGTGTCAGTCCATAGGGGCCTACACTGTCAGAGTATGTGCTATATGTTCCCTCTTTGCCAAGGCGTAGGCATATTGGGCACACCTCCATCTGCCTACTGGGGCTGGCACAGTGTGTTCGTGGTCTGAATCCCTCTGTGCCTGTGATGGCCTTGGCAATTGCGGTGGGCTATGAGGGCCTTCACCATTTTGTCCCTGCTGCAGCTGTTTCCGCAGGATCATATTATGTAGCATGGCACATACTATGAAGATGTGGGCACACGTGCCTGGAGAGTACTGCAAGGCTCCACCAGATGTGTCCAAGCACCGGAACCGTGATTTCAGCATCCCAAACACACGCTCTATGATGATTCTGGTTTGTGCGTGTGCCTCATTATGGCGTTCTTGCATGGGTGTGTGTGCATTTCTGATGGGAGTCATCATCCACGGCTCCAGTGCATAGCCAGCATCCCCCACAAGGTGGCCATGTGGGATGTCCCCCCTGACAAATACCTGATACAGCTGTGAGGCATGCCAGATATGGGAGTCATGGTAGCTTCCAGGGCTGCCAGCACACACATCCATGATAATGCCCTGGGCATTGCACATGACCTGGCAGTTGATGGAGTGGAATCCCTTGCGGTTTATGTAGTGCCTACCATGCTCACCGGTGACTTGATATGTATGTGCGTGCAGTCTATCGCACCCAGTACCTCCGGGTAGTGTGCCACATGGTGGAAGTGATGCATATTGCTGGCCAACTCCTCCTGAGTTCGGGGGAAGTATATATGCTCATTGGCATGTGGTAACATGGCATCCAGGAACTGGTGTAGTACCCTGGATGCTGATGCCTGTGAGATCCCCATTATATCTCCAGTTGGCCTTTGAAAGGTACCTGTGGCTAGTATTCGCAAGCTTACACATACCTTCGTGTCCACTGGGATGGGTTCCCCTCTGTTGTTTCTGGTTCTCAGGCGTGGCTGGCACAGCTCCACTATTTGCTGTAAGATGTCCCTGTCCACCCTGTAATGCTCTACTATCTCCAGATCATGTAGCCCCTGGTAGGTTACCCTTGGTCTGAACACTCTTCTCCTCCTCCGGGGCCTGCGGTGGTTGTCGGCATCATCCTCCACAACACCGTCAGTCTCTAACACATGCTGATGAATCACAGCTATGGCAGCTCCCAACATGTACATTTTAAAAGTTCCCCATGTGTTTACACCTATGGTGCAGTGTTTGGGAATACACAGGTGTGTGTAGGGTGCTTTCACACTTTATACTATTGTGCTGTGAACACCGATGATGTCATAGGGTGTGTATGTATGATCGTAGCTACAGGGTATCTTATGTGTTTTACTACCAGAACTACTATTGTGGTGCCTTTGGTGTTGAATTACATTTGGCTGCCGTGGATTACCTCTTGACCTTCCCTTTACATTTCTGCACATTTCACCTACCATTTTCTGGCATGCATCCAGCAGCCTGCTTTCATTTGTACTTTCCTAGACCTGGCTTATCTTGCGTAATGTGTTCTATTGCCGGTCTACTGTAGGTTTGCTTTGCTCTGCTATGACAGATCTCCTATCTTTGCAATCCAATGCCTCCCCTCCTTTCTTTGCAATCCAATGCCTCCCCTATCCTGTTTTGCAGGTTTCTGCGAGCAGACTTGTCAGCTGCCGTCGATTGGCCGCCGTGAGTTGATTGGTGTTAATTGCTCAGTAGTACTCCAATTACCCTACTTCGGCATTTCCTTCTTTTCTTCCCCTGACCTTCCTGTTTGTGCTATTGTTCATGGCGCATGCATCTGCTTACCGGGTTTCGGGCACGTTTTCATCCCCGTACACATGCGCTTTCGGGCACCATATGTGCTCTCAGCTAAACGATTCTATACCTTCCTCCCCACCCCTGTCCTGCAGCTTTGCTTAGCAATGGCCAGGCCACATTTGCATTGCTCCAATGTGCTTACTGCTATGGTGGCACACCCCTCTGCTGATGTCATGTATCTCCTCTGAGCCACTCCTCGGTGTTATAGCGCTGCGCCGTATGGTACATCCTTCATCCGGCGGGACGTTTGCGATTCAGTATTACCTGCCTCATTTGCATGGCATTGACTACTAATTCATAGTTACCATGCCGAACACTGTCGCAGGCCCTTAGCAACCCTTGCACCTTGGTTGTGGTGTACCATGCCTACCATTGCGTATTATGGTGAAATCCTGATTTGTATTACATTGCGATTTTATGACATTTGTATATATTTTCTTTGTGTTCCTGTTTGTGCACACCTGCCCTGTGGTTGTACTGTGCGTTACTGTGGACATGACATTAAATGTTGTTTTTTAGGTGTTGTGCATCTTTTCTTATGCCATTGGCTGTGTATTTAGCCATTGGCATATGTTAACTTTGTAATACATGAGTCTGGTCCGCTTCCATAGCTCCGATGTTCTGTTTGGGAAAATGTAAACCGTGTTTTTTGGTTTACATTTCCGTGGGCTTACGCTACACCTGCACCACTTCATGAATCGCTATATGCCTTCATTTGCATGGTGCGACACTGCGCATGGGGTGATTAGCATACCTATGCCGAGGGCTGCGCAGTTCTGGCGTACGCCAGTAGTGCACGTGGAATTGGATCGTACCTGAATCGCTCGACGGCCATATTTGGCGTTATTCCGCCTACGCTACGCCTGCACCTGGTGCAAGCTTCATGAATCCTGGGGACTATTTTCCTCATGCAAATAGTTGCCTAGCCCACTAGGGGTCAAAATCTTCTTGATCTCTTCCTCACTACTGTTTCTCCTACTTGCACTGCTCATATAGTGTCTCCACCTCTGCTCAAAATCAATCAGAAATTAGTGGTATTCCCCTTTTGGGGATCCAAAACCCACTACAATTAACACCTCTGAGTTCAAGGACTTTAAAAAGTCTAATAAAACACTATTATGAACTTTCAGAATTCATCTGTTAGATTTTTCAGGCCCATATAGCTTCAACTGCCACTTATGCCAGTGAATTTTACTCCCTTCTAATAAATAACATCAAACTTGAGGTCTCAATCAGAGCCAAGTATATTGGGGAACATAAAAGTATACCATTTAGTGGAATGCCAGCGTTAATAAATGCTAAACTGAAAGAAAAAAAAGCACAAAGTTAATTATGCCCTATGGCAAATCAGAATCTATCTACATTAAAAGATCCGGATTCATGTCATATGATTGAACGATTAAGACACTGAACCTCTCTTCAGCGAGACAACAGCATCAAATGTCTTAATTATCAAAAACTGTCATCAACAAATTGCACCACACCAAATAACAATGGTTGGCCAACAACTGCAATGTTAGCATCTTGCTTGCTACTTTTGGTATGTATACCATGACGGGAGTAAATCTGTATATTCTTTCCAACTTACATGCAAGTGACAGGGCTATCTAGATGTCTCCAAGTGCTAGTTTGTATCTGCCCGAGAACACTGCATGTAAGTGCAATGTTTACTGTGTAATGGAAAATCCTACCCTAAACACACACACATACAGATATATATATATATATATATATATATATATATATATATATCTATATATATATATATATATATATATATATATATATATCTTTGAATTAATTTAAAGGCACATATATGACTAGCATCAATAAAATGATGTAGTGCTTTCAAATATATGCTATGTCAGATTTGTAGTAAGACTTCTCCTGTGGTCTGTTCAGTCTAGGCAAAATCCTATAGCTTCTGTGGTCACATCGTTATATGTTCAAAGCCCACAGTAACTGAAAAGGATCACTGTGTGTCATTATCCTGCAATGGATGAATTGCATCAATCACAGTTGTAATATGTCTAAATACAGTGGGAGAGGGTTCCTCCATTACATTTAGCTCAAACAACTGCTTTGCTCCACGATGATGGTGTCATGCCTTCAGATATTATCTGTCTTCACTGTTGTGGCAAGACCCTGCCTGTGGAGCATGCAATTACTACACAGTTCTGTAAGTTGCTGGACTTACATAATGTGAGTACACAACATTGCATCAATTTATTTCTATCAGATTATATTTCATACAAAGACCTTTCATCACATTTAGGGTTTCATACCAACAAATAGGTGTTCTGCAATTCTTGTGGAGGGAGTGCTCCTGTGGTGCATATAGTTAATACTGACTTGTACAGCATATCTATACAGACAGTGGTTTGAATCTGAGACTGTATGTGTGCAAAACAATATAGACAGACAAAAGTGGCTTAGCCAGCCAATAGTGATAATGGACTGTTCACACTTGTGTGAACAGTAATACTGATATATCCTTTTGATCCATCAGAGTAATTTGCATTGGATAAAGTAACATTAAAAGCCTTTCTTACTTCACACCTTGATGTGTGTTCTTTGTGACAACCTGCATTACTGTCTACTGTGGCAGACGTATTTACTATTCAGCACTGTAACATTAACAGATGTAGCATGATTGCCAGGGGAGTCTGTCTGACAATTGTAACAAACAGGAGTTGCTTAAACAAAGAATGTAGACATGGCACAGTAAGAGGGTCATTTGTTTAGGTCTCACAATGCATGTTAAAGGAGACATACTCATTGCAATAGGATAGTGATGAAATCCCTTCAAGTATTTTCTTCATGACACATTAGATAGGCCTCTTTTTATAGCATCAGTGGTTAAAACACATTTTGCTTGAGAGCTGACCTTGCCATCTGTTTGTTTCTGATAAGATGTAAATGCTGAGTGTGTCAGTGAATGTTCACAGGCATTATTTATTTCCCCCCAAAATGATGATTTGTATTGTATGACTTCATACAAATATTTGCATATACATTTCATTCTTTTGTTCACACTATAGGGCTTTATAGGAGAAAAGGCCTTATTATTTCTTAATGTGTACCATGCTGCAAAATCATCACAAAGTGTGACTGGCCATCTTTTATAATAATGTGTGTGCCTTTTTGCTCGGCAGTTGATGTTGTTGTTGTCTTTGCTGTACTTTTTTATGAGTATGCCGAGTATAATGATATATTAGATGTGCGCTTTTTGCACAAAGCAAATTAACTAATCAATGTTCTGAGATAGCTCTTGTCATGTGCTCTTCTTTGTCAAAAAGTAACAGAATTAGCCCATGGATCGTTGGCTTGGCCAACGTTCACACAATGGAGTTATTGATCTACTGTCTTAGGAAGACAACATTTTTCACAGACCATTGTACAGTTTATGTATGTGATATGTAATTTGTCAACAGGTCACTTATTAATGCACGTTAATGTTTCACCTAGGTGTGATGAATATTACAGTGTAGGTCTTACTAATGTGTTTAACAAGGCTAACTTCAGGGCTAAATATCAGTTATAACATGGTGACATATTGAATTCACATGTGTAATTGATGCTTTTTTTATGCAACATGCACCGTGCATGGTATGGCACTTGCACTAGGAAGGACATACACTGTATCATTGATTACAGTAGCACAAATGCATCATACTCAAATAATTATAGCTTGGCATTTGCTACATTTCCCTAGTAGCTGATGTAATAACACCATAGTGCATGCATGTAATTTTGTTTTGCCTCAGTCTTATCTGGTCTACATATCCATTTGTGATATACACATAATACATCCTATGCATATTGATCTACATAATGACATTCAGACACACACATAACTCATTTGTCAGGGGACTAACTATGCTTGAGTTGCACCTTGATTTATGGGCATATTCACCAAGTCACATGACCATAAGCCTCATTTTGCATATACATAATAAAAACAATATTATTTAAGACAACTGACAGCATGTTTATCAGGTTATTATTCTGTTTATATCCTGGTCAGTATGACACATCTGTGTATGTGCTGTGTCCTACTGTATATTGGTATATACATACCCAGCATGCCTGAACAGTCATAAACTGTCTACCATTAACAAAAATGCATTTCTCATCAATTAATATTACTATTGGAATGATTGCACAGGTGTCCATGATTCTTCTCAATATTTCCACATTGTCACACTTTTCTACACTGCCATAACAATGTTAGTAGTGGTTCCCTTATAGACAAAAGACAATGACAGCCTTACAAATCTTTAACCTATATGGTATATTCTAACATCAATCATGCAGATGTCATTTGTTACCTTTGGTCATTCCAACAGTATACATCAGAATTGCAAAATATGTGCATACGCCTGAAACATGGGTGTAGCTAGGCATTCTCAACATGAATCATGTGAGTAATACAATTTATTGATCATGTCTCAAGAAATGTATGGTGGAAACCATGCAGTTAGGTTTTCTAACTATAAAATAATCTGAATTTTAGATTAATATACAACACATGCTTGGCAAATATAAAAGTTTAACTTTACAATAACCTTCTATAGTTACAAGTGACAAAAAATAGCAATAAAATGTCCTTTCCGAAGTGCATAAGGCAACAGTTGTATAGTTCATTTGTCATTTTACATGATAGGTGGGGAATACAGCATACTGTCGATAACAAAAGATAATTTTCTGAATAAAGATCTGATGTGCAATAACTGCAGTATATGCAATATCTCCAATGTATCTATTTTCCTTGGTGTTATCAGAACTCAGTACTTTAAATAAATTTTACATTTATCACATTTGCTCCCCTTTGTTCCACTGTAGGTGTGCTCCTGTCACATCCTTTGTTTGTTTTTCATTTTATTTATATACGTGTCCATAACTGAACATGATTACTTGTATTGATAAAAATATATTTAATTACTGTTGTTTGTACATCATTTTAATTATATCTAACAGTACTTCCATTGTTAAGCTTTCCCTGCCTCTTAATTATGTCATTCAAGTTGTCTTTGTCTTGTATTGTGCTGTCTGTCTGTGCTCATTTAATGGAGTTATGTGTAGCTGCAACCTGCTGTTTATACTATGTGCTCGAACCTCTGTGCACATTTGTGGTCAGTCACATGTGTTCGGACCATGAACAGATACTGCTGAAACCTACTGTTGGCTTGAATATTCAGTGAGAACTTCTGTTTGTTGATCTAACACAAATTAAATGTGTACGCATAGTGCAACCGGTACGGCCATGCTAATGAATCCCCAGGGATATCTGTTGGATTTGTGGATAATGACTGGTTCTAGACTAATTTATATGAAAACCTATTTTAATTACACGTTCTTCTGAAAAGGTAGGATCAACTGTGATTTATATTTTCTATAAAAAGGCACATCAAATCCATTTAGGCTGGAGTCTTGTACAGTTTTAAACATGTAAACACTTCACAAACTTCATGGAAAGAGTAATCTGCCTGTAGCACATCCAACATGTTGCTTGTAATTCTAATGGGATTACAACTTACCAAGAAGTTATTGATAACAGATAATTTGATGAAGAGATTTTTGATTTATACATGATAATATAAACATTCTTGTGGTTATCTATAAAGGGAATCATTCAGTTTAATAGAAATAACACTGTTGGAATTATGATAAAGTTTAATATACACAAAAGTATCATAAGAGAGATCATTGACCTAGTCATCATAACATTTTAGAAATTTTAGTCTTAAAATTTGAGTAGTTTATGGCTTGTACAGTTTACCTTCAGCTGAAGCTAAATCTGAATATTTGGAATAATCATTTTTATGTAAATATCTATCCATTTTGATGATCAATTGCTCTAATTCAGTTATTTTCTTCATTTTACATTTCTTCAGATAAACTGCTGTAGGAATTTCCAGTTGTGTTATTATGTGGCTAATACACAGATTTTGCGATCTTGTTACTATGTATGTATGTATAGCTTTATAGACATATATAAATATAGATATATTGATATACAGATAGATACAGATATATATATATATATATATTATACATACATATATATATATATATATATATATATATATATATATATATATATATATATATATTTATAGTAAACTTTTGCATATAGCTTATTCCCTGTTATGCTCTCTAATTAGCCAGCTATCATTAATTATTGCTAACATGGTTAATTCCTTTCATATAATATTAAAATTTTCATTAGTCACATAGAATTAACCCACTTTGCTGTTACGGATTAATGGGGGTAAACAAAGTATTTTATTTGGTTATGTACATCTGCATGCATGCATTTATGCATTTATGTATGTAGTATTTGCTAACTAGGTAAACAGACTGGTCCATAAATGCTTTTTAAGCCATGACCAAGGCCTCAAGGACAAGGGTAAATATAGCACATATTTGGACAATTTAGTTTAACTAGTCAACCAACATGCCTTAGGGAGAAGGGAAGAAACCTGAGTACCCATAGAAAACCCCACAGATACGTTGGGGGGAGGAGAACATGCAAACTCCACAGAGACAGGGACATTAAGGCAGGATTTATCTCTATATGAGGTAGAGATTTCACCAATGAACCATTGTTTGCCTTTGAGCCACTATGGTCTGATTGTGTTTATGTTTTAACTGAGCTAGTAAACTTAGGGGGTTAGTTTTGTGACTTACAAAACATGCTATGATATAGTTCTTAACATCACAACGGAATCAACTTTGATCTGTTTACGCACTTAATTGGCCAATTTATTACACAAATTAATTAAGTGGTTCACACTGAAAGGTTAGCAAGGCTTGCATTTCAATATGATGAAAGATTGGAAACATCTAATTGATGAGGATTTTGTTATATTCTTATTTGCTGATATTTGCCCCAACCCATTCATCAACCCTCCTCTTTTTCTTCTTCAACTGTAGCAATATATTAGGCTCCCTATTGAAATGCTGAGTGCCGACAAGCCAAAAAAAGATCAAAATCACAGGAGAAGACTGAATCTTGAAAATCACTCTTTCTCCTTAAAAATTCTTTTTACAGGAGGGACAAGCCCCCCCCCCAATGCCCTTGAACTTATATATACCAACTCTGAGATCGCCATACCTCATACTCCTAAGCTTCATATTAAACCTCCCCCCAGAAAACTAACTTTAAATTCATCTGAATAGTGGCAGTGTCACTACACCAGACAGATTCAGACACACAAACACACACTATGAACAATACAACTATCTCCTTACCTAACCTCAACCCTAACCATAAAAGGCACACACTAGCACAAAAATATACAAAACCTATCCCCTCACCTATCCCTGACGCTAACCCCAACACTCAAATACATGCATAAACACTCTCACCCCCTCCAAATCCCACTCCTATGTCTTGACAAAACATGCCATTGACATTTTGACCATTTGGCTATCCATATATTCAATATTATCCACCATTCCTAGCATTTGCTGTCCAAACATACATTTGACAAAATGTAGGTGACCAAACTACTCTTGTTGGCTTAATAATATTGTATATAGTGCAGCTGTTCAGACAGATTTAACTTGTTTTATCATTTTGAAACAAAATGCTTGTCAAGTAAATACATGCTTTTGAATTACACTGATATAATGTCACATTTAAGTAATCCAAAGCACTCTCTCTCTCTCTGTCTCCTTCCTGGCATATTTTTAAAAAATTCCCTAAAGTTTCAGAATGAAAACTGATTCTTGCCAAGTTGGAGGTATGATAGATAAATTGCTGTATAAGAATGATTAGCAAATATACAGGGAGGGAAAGAATGATTAGATACTATATGGTGGTGGGGGGGCAGCAGTTCAAATGCAAAATATGCGAAGGTTCAAATTCATTGTTTGGCTAAGTTAAGGGGGGTAAATATTCAAAACAAAACAAAAATATACAGGATCTTGTGGAACAATGGAAACACACATTTATATTTTGGAACTAAAATGATCCAAGTCCCTAAGTGTGTTTATACTTTACAGGTTTTATCTATTAACTTTTCCATGAGTCTTACCTAACAATGGAATACAGTCTTATTGAAGTTGTCAAGGCTGGAGTTGAGTTAAGACCATAAGACAAGTGTGTACTGCTGCCTTGGGTTATGACCAATACCCACCATCTACCTTACCCAGAGAGGCTTGATACAGTACAGCTGGAGAGCAGAGTTATGAGCACTGGCTTTCCAGTGTTCTACCCCCTTCATGTTCCTGTTTGTATTCTCGAAGCAGTCTTGGATTGCTGTGATTGCACCCTCTGGCCATACCTTGACTTGCTTCACAGTGGGAATTTCCCTGATTAGTGCTTCTTTATGTACTGGTAATGTGGTCTGGGCCCCCCAAGTGTGGATGTTGTATAGCTTTATATGCCAACTTAATATTGGTATATAATTTGTCTAAGGTGTTATTTCCCCTTGTAGCAAATCCCGCATGTTGGTAATAATGGGGTAATACTGGCAAACTCTGCTTGATTGAAATCTCATGCAGTAATATGTGTGAAATCTGGGTTTTTATTTTGTAGGCCACAAATTGAGTTATATAGCCTAGAGCTTCACTAGTGCTGTGTTTGCACTTGCTGGTATACATACTACTATCATAATGATGCCATTAAACTCTCTGGGAATATAAAAGGGTCTGTATCTCACTGCAAGTAACTCTATGTCTGCAGAGCAGTGACTCAGTGCAGTGTCACAGTTTCTGCACACTTGTTCTTTGCATACAAGCAGACACCCCTCCTTTGAGTGCATGGTTTCTGTCTGCACGAAACAGTGTTAGCTCTTCCAGTTGTACAGCACTGTCATTAATGTTATTATGCAGCCAAATCTCTGTAAACATAAATACACGTGTTTCTCACCTTATTTTGAGATCCCATTTCCAGCCTTATGTAGTCCATTTTATTTTCCAGAGAGCACACATTTGCTAGAAGTATGGATGGTAGTGCAGGCCTGATGGATTTGCCTTCATGCTAGCAGTGATTCCAGCCATTGTTTCTCTTTTCCTGGTTCTCTCACATCTTTTCCTCTTGATCCTTTTCCAGTGTGTTATAGAAGCTGCTAATAATTGTTTTAGGCATTTTGAGTGATAGAATTCCAAGATCGTTGAGTGTCAACAAATCTTTGAATTAGCACACATGCTGATCAACCAAACTTTTGGTTAGCCAGGACAATCATGACCACAGTCATGGCAGAACAATTGGAGAAAGAGACCTGGAATAACCTGAGTCAGTGAAAATTCTGCAGAATGGATCCCAAACCATGCACAATTAATGTTCTCAAAACATGCATAATTAATGTTGATACAGGTTTAGTAATGGATTCTTCAATAATGAGCATTTTTTGTTCCAATCAATCATGATTATTGATTAAAAAAATATAGGCAGATGAGTGCTGTCTTTAAACCAAAATCATTTTATTAGTTGTGCTTTTGTAAATTACAGGTATTTATTCACATGTATACCATGCCATGCATGTGTGTTACATTCGTGATATCAGAACTTTGTTATTATGTATAGATGTCAAATCAGTCATACTTTTAGAATAAAACTTGAAAATGTTGCCATCCAACTTGTGTTATTGGTCTAGCAGGGATAATCTAGCCAGTGATTGGTTTAATGTGAATTGGAGTGCTGACTGGATATTTTTTTTATGTAGTACAGTGATGCTCTGTATAAGGACTTAGCCTTATAAACCTTAGAATTCTATTTGCACTTTTTGCAGAATGGCTGAATTTTGCCATGATAATGGGGCAAGGATAGGGAGGGGATATTCTAATTGGGAGAGTGAAGCATTAATTGCTATGACTGGACTGTTTTCATTAGTAAAAGGAAGACAGATTTTATAAGCCATCATACCTCTCAACCTCTTAACCCAATAAATCCAGACAAAGCCTGGCATAATGGAGGCACAAAGGCCCAAAAATAGGGACAGATGTTAAATATTGTTCTTATAAACTTAAAAAGTTGCTAGAACAATGAAGTATGTATTAAAATGCATTTTTGTAAAGGATATGAAGTCTGAAACTTGAACATATAACATTATTTACTAATTTAATTCCTTAGATCATCCTAGTGATTTGCCAGAAAACCAAAAAATTTATGAGGAACGGGCAAAATTCTGGACATTCTGCAAAAATCTAGAGAGTTGAGAGGTAAGCCATCTATAGCTGTGCAATTACCTTCTGAGTAAGAATCATTTTATTTGTGGAAAAAGAAAGGCTCTGGTCTAGGGTAAGGCCTAAATCTTTTCAATTTATTACCATAGGCAGCTGTTGCCCTTTAGGATCCACTAGCGACAGTGGTACACATTTAGCAATTCTTATGATGTACCAAACATCATCGCTGCATTTTGTTTGATATTCAATGAAAGTTTATTGTTTAATAGCTAGTTCCAATGGTGGTGAAGCAGTTAGCATTGTCGCCTCACAGCAAGAGGTTCCCTGGTTCGATCCTCGGCTAGGGTGCTTTCTGTGAGGAGTCTGCATGTCCTCCCTGTGGTCGCGTGGATTTCCTCCGGGTGCTCCAGTTTCATCCTAAAGACATACTGTAGATGGATTGGACACTCTAAATTGACCCTAGGTGTGAGTGCATGTGTGTGCCTTCTGTGGAAGGTTGGGCACCGGACTGGCAACTCGACACCGTAAAACTCCACTGCCAATCATGAGCAGACATGTGATCCGCTGTGGCGTCCCCTAACTGGGAAAAGCTGAAAGAAGAAGAAGCTAGTTCCAAATGAGTGAAAAGTCATTTTGCAGCATTTTGATGATTTAAGTGACAAGTGTCCCTTCTTTTGTTATTACAGTGTCCTTTGCTTAAAGCACACAGTTTAGATCAGATAGATCCCAGTGGAGATAATTTATTAATATGAGAAGAATGGTGGGTCTACTACTGACCTTTGAGGTATGCATACTTTAAGGGTGCCTGTGATGCCAGTGCCCTGGCCCAGCAATCAAGGAGCCTCAATTCTCACTACTAACACCAGGGAGGTTGTCTCCTAGAAGAGGAAAGGATAACTAATACACACAGTAAAGTACAATTTCCCTTAAGTGCACACAGAGATCACAGTCAGTCTGAGGATGGTTGCTCCCTTGCTCACCAGGTCCCCAGTAAGACTCACCACTGGCACAGCTATAGGGTCCAGATCTCAGCCTAGCTGGCAAGCTAACCTCCAGTACCCTCTCTGTCCAACCAGTGCTTTGTGTCCCTGCCCAGGCAGCTAACACACACCCACACTTTGAGATAAGCATTTATACAATTTCACAGACACTCCTGGGAAAGGCTGACACAGATTCTCCAGCTGTGCCCCTTTACCCAGACTATACAGTAGTAATTACTGCCACCACCAGCTTAATATAATTATCAGCTACTAAAAGGCTCTTAAAATGGTGTCCAATTATTACTGTGCAATATTATTATCCAATTGGTAATGTGACTATACAGTCTAAGGCTTATTAGAGTGGCCTATTACGATAACATCTAAAAATATGCAATGTACTCTAGAGCTTATCTCTACACAAACCAGCCACAGGTAAAGGTTTTTAAAATATTTAATAATAAATAATTAAAACACAAAACAATACTACTACACCACAGAGATATGTAAGAGTTCAGAGATCACACAGAAACTTAAAATAATACAGTAGGACAGGTCTGATGTCAAAGAAAAACACTTAATCTAACTTCCTAATCTTTAGCTAATCTTAAGAGAAAACACAGTACTATAATCCTACTTACATAGATAAAGCATAAGCAGTGCTGGTTATATGTCCAAGATCAAAATGCTTACAGTCTCTCAATGAACAATAGTTTTTAAACACTAACCAACAGCTCTGCTGAGGCCCTCCCAAATTCCATCATTTTGACACTTAGGTTTTCACAGGCCACAAACTGCATTATTTAGCAAGCTAACACCTGCTCAGGAAACTACAACAATACAAGGCATTTCACATATACACTCTAGCAGAAACCAGAGCAATAAAGCACATTCCACATGTAAATTCTGGCTCTTAACTTTAACCTTAAAACAATGGGCCTGAAACCTTCATCCAGATTCACTAGAGCTGACTTGTAAACATAAAAGAGATTCATGAGATCTTTTCAGCTTCAAAAGACACATTTGAAATGCTTGGCTTGGTTTTCCTTACAGCAGATGTCAATGTTGCAACAATCTTGAAGTTCACATTTTACAGTGTTTTCTTTCATTTGAAAACACAAGCCTGTATTTTACATTTATTTATACAATTGATAGAATTATGTATCAAATTTGATTTGACTAGGCTGGCAGCCTTCGCCTATCTTCCTCCAATTTTCACAGTGCCTCAATGGGTTTATAGTCCATTAATGGTAATTATTTTACAAGATAGTCATTATACCAAGTAAGAATTTCTTCTGAGAAGCAGGTGTTTTTCCATTTCTTCAGAAGCACACTGGGACTGTAAAATCTACAAATCCCAGGTCAATTAACCTTTATCCATATTAGCAGAGATGTCATTGATAAAAAAATATAAAGCTGTCATTGTCCTGCACTTAGGTCCGAAACATTGCTGCATTTGTGAGAGGCTATCATATTTTTATTAAACTCTAGTATTTGATAATAGATTACATTTTCAAAAATGTTTACATTTAGGTCAGGTTTTATAATAGGTCTAAAATAATTTGCTAAGGAAACAGTAGCTCTTTTTGCTGGGGGGGGGGTGAATAGTCATATTTTTAAATTGTAGTGAAACTATTTTTGAGGTGAAAGTCACTGTCTATACATATGATGGTGGATGAGATGAAAGGGTTATTGTTAGTTTAAACATCATCCAGCAGTTTTTAATGTATTTTTTATGGCAAATTTAAAGTAGGACAAAGGGAGATCAATGACCTGGTGTACAACATTTTTAAAGATGGCATCTGCAACAGCTGTGGGTTACTTATATTATTACTAATGTTTTTAACATACCTATATTAATAGAATTGCACATGTTTTGCTCAGGGAATTCTTTTGTTGAAGTTAGCCAACTTACTATTTCCATATTTTAATGAATATTTAAGATTTGCACATTTGCTTGGTTCATATTAAAAACTATATATTTATTTAAAGTTTGATATATAGACAGTGGAATAATTTGGGTCCTTTATCCATGCCTTGCAGGCAGGATCTCTATAGATGATTTATTAAAATAAGGATAGGGTAAGCCAGTGTGTTGCTTTACCTTTTAGTCTTTTAGCTTGAAGTGGGAAGCATTTGTTCTGGAAACTGTTGAGAATGTTAATAAAAATGTGACATACACAGCAAGGATCTGAAGAGTTATAAACTGGTGACCAGTCTGTTGTGTTCATGTCAGCTGTTAAGTGTATTTTAGGATGATTCAGTTATGTTATTCAGATGCAGAAAAACTGGGAGGGGGAAGGATTGGTTATTTGAGTGAACAGGAAGACAATAATTGACAGAGGTCACTTAAACAGTCAGGAAAAATATTAAGCAATTTTATTTGGTTTTAAAACAACAGATTAAGAAATCAATTATAAAACAAATAACTATTTACATAGGTCCACAGCTGATCAATACATCAAAGTTATACATATCAACAACAATTCATATTTTTCAAGCAAGTCTTTAAGTTTAATCCAAGATTTATATGAATGTGTAATATTAGAAGTTCTCATCTTTATAGTATGCAATTCACTACTGCAAACAATTTTTGCCATACTAATACGTTCAACACAAGAGGGAGTAACTTTAGTTTTCCAATTTTTAGTAATTACCTTTCTTGCTATAGAAAGAATAGACCAAAGAAGATACACTTGGAGTTTTGGAATTATCTCAGGAATTGAAGCATTAAATAAAACTAAAGGTTTAGAAATATTAGATGTATATGACAATAAAGCTTGAATGAAGTTATTCATTTCTTTCCAAAAAGGGGAGATGACTTTATATTCATATTCCATATGAGTCCAATCAACTATTATTTCAGAATCACATCTCCAGCATTTAATTCTATTTGATTTCTATATAACTGTAATTTACTTAGGAATGACAAAAGCTCTGTGTAAGAATTTCCAAGCAAAACGTTTCTAATATAATGAAGATATCTGTAGATTTTAATATTATTTTTTTGTATTCTTCAGAAAAGTCTTCATTACTAATTTTTGAGGAATTGTTCCAACAGGAATTGTCTAAATATCTGAAATCTAACTTAAGAATTTTATAAATTTGTGACAAAACATTATTTGTTTTTTATTGCACTATTATTGATATTTATTAAGAATTCCAATAATCTGGGGGACAATTTATCTAGGATAAATATCTTATCTATCTCTGTGTTCACAAAGTCTCTAAATACTTGTAAGATTAATCAATTCTCAGAATCTTGATTGTATTTGGACCTTAACTTTTCAATAGTATATATATCAGTACTACACACGAATGGATACCACTAGACTAAGTTACTTTGTTGTTCTAATACTACCATTTTGTTGGCTATGAGTTTGTAAGCAGTCATTTGTATATGCAATTGGAAACATAGAAAATATTAAGTCTTTAATGCAATGGTTAGAATATGTGAACTTTTTGAAAGAGGAAATTATGTTATTTAAATAGGGAATTTGAGAAGAGGTTGTAATTCCATTTATGCGAAAATCTTTTCATAACCAGATAAAACTACTGAGGACCATATTGTTTATGACTGGTTGTGAAATATTTATGATTAAGTAATAATATTTCTTGAGGCATTTGCTTCCATTTTGAATCATAAGATGAATTTATCAGCAATGCTATAACGTTTGCAATTGGTGTTGCAGCATACAATTGAATATCAGGGAATCCTATTCCACCATTATACCGACCTTTTCTCTGCCAATCAAAAGAAGCTATTGGTTTGTTTGGATGACAAAAAAAAATAAGTAGAATATTATTTATCCTCTTCACCATTTTTTGTTGGAGATAGTACTAAAGATTGTAAGACAAAATATTTTAGGGAGAATTACCATCTTAATAAGCATTAATCTTTCTTCCATGGTAAAGAAGAATTTGCACCAATTTGTGACTAAACTTAAAATGTTATCAACAAGCTGTTGAAAGTTTGTTTGTATTGTTTCTTTACTACTAGACATAATGGCTATACCAAGGTGTTTCATTTGATTGCTATTACAATTGAAGTTAGAATATTTTTGTATGAATTTTTTTTATTTTTTTATTAATTAATAATGTAGTTGTTTTATTATGATTAAATCTCAAGTTCAAGAGTTCTTCAAACTGACTCATAGAACTAATTATATGTTCTAATTGATTTTCTATGTTTCCCATTGTTAGTAAAATATCATCATCAAAGAGGTGATTTGTTAATTTGAAATCTTCTTTTATTTTGATATTATTAATGTTCTTATTGGATCTAATACTATTAAGCAAAGGGTTCTATAGCTAATGCAAAAAGTAAAGGCGATAATGGACAGCCTTGTTTTGTGCCTTTTTGTAATTTAAATGAATTATCATGGTGTGGATGGGAGGAGAAATGGGGTAGGGGTTATCCTGAAGGAACAGTAGGCCAAGAGTGTTTTGTAGGTGAAAAGAGTGCCGGATAGAGTGATGTTTATGAAGCTGTAAATTGATGGTGCAATTATAAATGTTGTTAGTGCATATGCTTCGCAAGTTGGGTGTGTGATGGATGAGAAAGAAAATTTTTGGAGTGAGTTGGATGAAGTGGTGATGACTGTACCCAAGAGTGAGAGAGTGGTGATTGGAGCAGATTTCAATGGGCATGTTGGTGAAGGGAACAGAGGGGATGAGGAAGTGATGGGTAGGTATGGTGTTAAGCAAAGGAATGCAGAAGGTCAGATGGCAGTGGATTTTGCAAAAAGGATGGACATGGCTGTGGTGAATACATATTTTATATTTTAACAAGAGGGAGGAGCATAGGGTGACATACAAGAGTGGAGAAAGATGCACACAGGTTGATTATATCCTATGCAGGAGGGCCAATTTGAAGGAGATTGGGGACTGTAAAGTGGTGACAGGGAAAAGTGTAGTTAGGCAGCATAGAATGGTGGTCTGTAGGATGATGTTGGTGATCAAGAAGAAGAGGAGGAGTATGAGGGCAGCACCAAGGATCAAATGGTGGAAACTGAAAAAGGGTGATTGTGAGGTGGAGTTCAGGGAAGAGTTAAGACAGGCACTGGGTGGGAGTGAAGAGTTACTGAATAGCTGGGTAACTACAGCAGGGCTAGTAAGGGAAATGGCTAGAAAGGTGCTTGGTGTGACATATGGACAGAGGAAGGAGGACAAGGAGACCTGGTGGTGCAATGAGGAAGTACAGGAAAGTATACAGAGGAAGAGTTTGGAGAAGAAGTGGGATTGTCAGAGTGATGAAGAAAGTAGACAGGAATATAAGGAGATGAGGTGCATGGCAAAGAGAGAGGTGGCGAAGGCTAAGGATAAGGCATATGAAGTGTTATATGAAAGGTTGGACACTAAGGAGGGAGAAAAGGACCAGTACCAATTGGCTAGACTGAGGGTCCGAGCTAGGAAAGATGTGCAGCAGGTAAGGGTGATAAAGGATATTGAGGGAAACATACTCACAAATAAGGAGAGTGTGTTGAGCAGATGGAAAAAGTCCTTTGAGGGGCGGATGAATGAAGAGAATGAGAGAGAGAGAAGGTTGGATGATGTGGGGATAGTGAATCAGGAAGTGCAACGGATTAGCAAGGAGGAAGTAAGGATAGCTATGAAGAGGATGAAGAATGGAAAGGCTGTTGGTCCAGATGACTTACCTTGGAAGCATGAAGGTGTTTAGGAGAAATGGCAGTGAACTTTTTAACCAGAGTGTTTAATGAAATTTTGGAAAGTGAGAGGATGCCCGAGGAGTGGATAAAAAGTGTTTTGGTACCAATTTTTAAGACTAAGGGTGATGTGCAGAGCTGTAGTAACTACAGAGGGATAAAACTGATCAGTCACAGCATGAAGTTATGGGAAAGAGTATTGGAAGCTAGGTTAAGAAGGGAGGTGATGATTAGTGATCGGCAGTATGGTTTCATGCCAGGAAAGAGCACTACAGATGCAATGGCTGCTCTGAGAGTGTTGATGGAGAAGTAGAGAAGGTCAGAAAGAGTTGCATTGTGTCTTTGTGGACTTAGAGAAAGCATATGACAGGGTGCCCAGAGAGGAGTTGTGGTATTGTATGAGGAAGTCAGGAGTGGCAGAGAAGTATGTAAGAGTGGTACAGGATATGTACGAGGGTAGTGTGACAGTGGTGAGGTCTGCAGTAGGAGTGACGGATGCATTTAATGTGGAGGTGGGATTACATCAAGGATCAGCTCTGAGCCCTTTCTTATTTGCAATGGTGATGGACAGGTTGACAGACAAGATCAGACAGCAGTCCCCATGGACTATGATGTTTGTAGATGACATTGTGATCTGTAGTGAGAGTAGGGAGCAGTTTGAGGAGACCCTGAACAAGTGAAGATATGCTCTAGAGAGGAGAGTAATGAAGGTCAGTAGGACTAAGAATATATGTGTGTGAATGAGTGGGAGGATAGAGGAATGGTGAGGATGCAGGGAGTAGAGTTGGTGAAGGTGGATGTGTTTAAATACTTGGGATCAACAGTTCAGAGTAATGGTGAGTGTGGAAGAGAGGTGAAGAAGAGAGTACAGGCAGGATGGAGTGGGTGGAGAAGAGTGTCAGGAGTGATTTGTAACAGACAATTTCCAGTAAGAGTGAAAGGGAAGGTCTACAAGAGGGTAGTAAGATCAGCTATGTTATATGGGTTGGAGACAGTGGCATTGACAAAAAGGCAGAAGTCAGAGCTGGATGTGGCAGAGTTAAAGATGGTAAGATTTGCACTGGGAGTGCCGAGGGTGAACAGGATTAGGAATAAGTATATTAGAGGGTCAGCCCAGGTTGGACAGTTTGGAGACAAAGCCAGAGAGGTGAAATTACGTTGGTTTGGACATGTGCTGAGGAGGGATGCTCAGTATATTGGGAAAAGGATGCTAAGGATAAAGCTGCCAGGTAAAAGGAAAAGAGGAAGGCCTAAGTTAAGGTTTATGGATGTGGTGAGAGAAGACATGCAGATGGTTGGTGTGATAGAGAGAGATATAGCGGGCAAGAAGAAATGGAAACAGATGATCTGCTGTGGCGACCCCTAACAGGAACAGCCGAAAGAAAAAAAAGAAGAAGAAAGAAAATAACCTATGTTAACATAAGCACGAGTTATTGAATAACTTAGAAATGAATGCAATTAGCTCAGGTGAGAAATTATACACTTTAGGTGTTTTAAACAGGTATGACCAATGAACTGAGTCAAAAGCCTTATCTAATTTGAGACTAATGACAGAAAGTCATTTTTTATTTTTATATGCATAGTCTATTAATGTATGTATTCTTAGTATATTATCCTGTACTTGTCTATTTAAAATAAACCCAGTTTGATAATTGTAAATTAGTTTAGGTATAAATAGATTAATTCTCTTAGCTCAAATGGACATGAACATCTTATAGTCCATGTTTAAAAATGAAATGGCTCTGTATGACGAACAAGTTTAGAATCCTTATCATGTTTTAAAATAAGTCATATAAGGAAATATTTCCATGATGGGAGAATTCAGCATTTAGTTTTATTTCTCTATAGACCTTATCTAATATTTTAACTGCATTATCCGGTAGTATTTTAAATAGTTCTGGTATAAGACCATCTAAACCTGGTGCCTTATTATTTTTTAACTTTTTATTTGATCTTTTATTTCTGTTAAAGTGAATGGTCTATCAGTTTTTTATTTTTTCAGTTGTTATTTTATTATTTATATTTTCCCTTAGAAAAGATTCAACTATATTGTCATTATCTAGGTTATCTGTATTATTATTTACATTTTCATAAAATATTTTAAAGCCCTCAAGAATGCCTTTAATATCTGTTTTTCTTTCTTTTTTATTATTTATATGTGTTATAATTTATTTTATATGGTTTAGTTTATTCATTTGCATTCATCTAAAACAAAGTTTATACAAGCTTAAAGGATTTACTGAATATGCCTGAAGTCTATCCAAGTTTATTGAAATTTTACGATTTAAAATTTCAGCATATTTTGCATTTACATGTTTATGTTCAGACTGACTGATAATGTCATTTGGTTTTAGATTTAACTTTAGTTTGTCTATTTTGGCCTGTAGCACATTCAATTATTGGTCCAAGTCTCTTGTTTTACTAATATACCAGTTTTTAACTCTTCCATTTAAGTAAGCCTTTAATGAATCCCACAGGACTATGTCAGATACTTGACCATTCATGTTTATTTCTAGGAAATGTTTGATCTTTTTAACATACCAGTCCTGGAATCCTTTTTTTTAGTGATGTAAGCTGGTAATCTCCTGTGATGTATTAAATTGTTAGTTTTTTTAAATAATATTAAATATTATGGCATTATGGTCTGACAATGGACATGAAACTGTTGAAACTTCTCTGATATGTGATAACAGATTGTTAGAGACAAAAATGTTATCAACATTTTTTTGTGTTCCATATCCATAAAAATAATGGGTAAATTGAAATGAGTTTGTTTTCCGTTGCTCATATGTATCACTTAAATTCATTAGATTTGCAAAATGCATTAAGTGTTTGGCTGAAGATGTGACTCTTAGCTTTCTATCTACAGTGGAATCTTTGTCTGATAAAATGCAATTAAAATCACCAGCTATTATGACTTCATCTTTCATGTAATAGGCTATAGTGTCCAAGTATGTTTTTTTTTTGCATCTTTAGCTCCAACCTCTAGAATTCAATAAAAGTTCACCAATGTATATAGTTTTCTGTTCCACTCAGTTATAACAATAGCTAACATACAATTTTTTATCAACATAGGTATCTTTAATTTTAGGTATTACTGTTGAGTTCTTCCATAAAATGAGAGTGCCTCTTTTTAGCTCAAAAGCCAGAACTTGCTAAAACTAAATAATTCTTTAATGAAATGTTATTTACATCTTTATTAGTAAGTGTGTTTCCTATAGAAATACTACTTGAGCTTTATGTTATTGCAAGTATTTGAACAGACTCCCCCTCTTTACTGGATTATTCAATCCACTAATATTAACAGATATGCATTTAAAATCAGACGTTTATATAAGATAGGAAAACCTACAGATATAACAAAATCACATTTATGTACAGAACTTCTTATGTACTTTATATATAATTATATGAAATCTTCAGCTATGGACAAAACTTTTGAAACCAATAAAAAAATTACCTAATGATATAACACTAAAACATTCTACTATGGAATAATGTATTCCTAGTTTGTTGAAAAAGATGAACAGACTACCTCTCAAACTTTCCATTAGACTGACAACACTTAGCTCATGCTTCTGATTCATATTAATGTGTCTCATATTTTTAGTATGCATCATCTTAAAAAAGCCCATCAGTGAGTTATTATTAATAAGAAAAGTTAAACAGGTGTTCAGAATCTTTATTATAAATTGACCAAACTGAATATTTCCACAGTCATCTTCCCCTGAATCTCACATTATCTCCCTGGTCTACTATAGGGAGGAAGTCAGTTGTTATTTACATATTTATTAATTTAAAGGTCAGATGATTTTATATTCTTTCTATTTTATTTACTATGTGTAAAATTGTTCACAGGATCATAAATTCATAAATTAGACCTGATTAAAAGCCCTTGTGGGCCATTCCAAGCTCAGCTAATTACTGTATGTGAAAATCAAACCCTGTATCTTGTGCTATAAAGTGAAGACCTTAGCCATTATGCCAACCTCCCATCCTTGTAGACACATTTATATTCTTTAACTATATGCAAATTTACTTATTCTAATCTATTTCTGTTTCTGATTGTATGCTATGTCATGTAGTAGTCTTCTTTCGGCTTTTCCTGGTTAGGGGTCGTCACAGCGGAACTCCGGTCCGCTAATGATTGGTAGTTGATTTTTACATGCTGAGTTACCAGCCCTGATGCACAACCTTTAACGAAGGTACGCCCATTCACGCATGTCTCTACGCAGAAGACACTCTAGCTGAGAATCGAACCGGACAGCGTCTTACTGTGAGGCGACAATGCTACCGCAGCACCACCACTGTGTACTATTACTATATTCCTAGGTTTTATATTTTAGCTATAATCCTGATGTAGAGCATTGTATAATAAAACATTTATATTAACCCTTATATACTTGATACTCTTTAATCTAGTACTACTGTTAGACTCAGTCCTATTTTTTCCTTAAATGTTATGTCTAATATTATCTAACAAACATCTAAAAAATATTCCCTTTTAAGATTCAAAGTTTTCATAATGAATAGTTCTGAGATATTAAGTGTTGTTATCATTAAAAAGAGACAATAACAGAAAATCGCAACTATTTTATCAGAAGTGTAATTTTATAGGCTAGTGAATAAACTATCCTTTTGGTATACAGCAAACATTCAGAACTATTTAATAACTGACAGTGGTTTAGAATGCAAGTTACTGTATTTTGCTTATTATCTAACCTGCATTCCTTGAAATCTTGGCATATGATTCAAAATATTATGATTATTTACTTTTAAACAGGAAGATGTACCCTGGACAATTCTTAGAATTTTCAGAACTCCTGCAGCATCACAAAAGTGCTTATGACTTTAAGTTGTTACAAGCTGGTTTTCATGATAAGGGCTTGAAAATGAACATGCCATCAGTTACAATTAACAAAAAAACTCTTGTAAGTTAATCCAAGCCACCTCCATACCACACATCAATCCCTCAAACCCCTGCAAACCACCAAAAAAACAAAAAAAATCTCAAAGTATCCCAACAAGAAATAACATTTAATGATTCAATAGGCACTATTTGTATGAGATATTTAATATAAAGCAGACTGTCATTTTTAAAGGACACATAGCATATAAACTTGCAGTAAAAGAATGACATTTATGTGTGATCCAGGTTTAACTTGTGTGAATGTTACTCTAATTATTTGATATCATTCCAATAGTAACTTTTATATATGTAAAAAGCTATATTTTTTGTACTTTGTTTATAACATAGCATATTTTTCCTGGGTGCTATTGCATATTAAGTATACTAGCAGAAGCACACTACTTGACCATTTTAAGAACCCAGAATGCAACTTAACATGCCTCTTTAGTGTCATTTGTTGCATCTTGAATTATATTTAATAGTACATTACTCAGCTATGCCAAGGTATCAGAAAGTGTGCCACCTAACGCAAGTTTCATCATGATAATGATGAACTTTTAATAAAATAAATAGTTTAACCTTTTAAACTCTAAATGAAAATAATTGGCTTTAATTTCATATCTAGCTAAAAGAATCAAACTCTAACATTTAAAAAGGGAACTAGTACCATTTGAAGAGGGAAAAGAAATAAATAAATTATTTATTTTGTAAAAAGTAATGCTCAGTACCTGTTTATAAGTATTCAAGCAATTCTTTAATAAGAATTCATAAGCATGAAATACATTGATTTTCATTTGTCCTTCAGTTTTCACAGTTTTTCACTTTTTTTAACCAACCATTTCTTGTTGCATTTCTCTTCAAAGTAGTTGACAGATTCCAGTGCATTTCTTCAGTTTTTTTTAGTATGTTATTTTTCTGTATAAAGTCCATTGCATCTTCCAAGGTATTGTCCATTGCATCTTCCAGGATGTTAAAAATCTTCTTTCCTTCTGGAAGGTGAACTATTATTTTTGTTGGAAACAAGATTTGTGCTATAATATTGTTTTTCTTTAAGCTATTAACAAGTGACACACATTCTTTTCTCTTTGACATCACTAATGTTGAATAGTCATTGTCAATATTTATAGTATTTTCTTTGATTTTAACTGGATAATTAGTCTATGCAGCTTTCAAGACCAAATTCTTCTCCTGACTTGAGAAAAAAGATCTTAGATTAATTAATAAAATAGCCCTGTGTGATTAAATACATTCTTAAAAAGAAAGAGTGGTAAGTCTTAAGGCTCTTCTGCACTAATGTAACAGACAAAAGTAGTCTCAGACAGAAAAATATGAAATAAAATAATGCATAATAATAAAAATAATAGAAATACATTGAATTAGGTAAATGGATTATGTTTAATGAGGTCTGAGACATATATAATATCTTAAAGAGTAGGGGTGCAGACCTTACTATAAGACATATGAGTTCACTACTCATCACATAACAGGTCTGCACCCCTACTGTTCATGACATTATGCATATCTCTGACCTCAGTAAACATAATCCATCTTACCTAATTCACTGTATTTTTTATTATTTTTATTATTGCTTATGTCAATAAAGATTTATCAATATTATAGGTCAGATATGACTTTTTGGCATGCACCATAACTGTTTCCATCTGTTGGCTAAATATAAAATATAGGTGTGAGGTGGGAAATAAGCATTAAATTTGGTTCTGTATACAAAGATAATATATATGGAACCAGATTTATTCTGAATTATTATATGTAATACTTTGCTGTCTGAGACTACTTTAGTCTATTATATTAGTGCATAAGAGCCTCAAGACTGACCAGTCTTTCTTTTTATGAATTTATTTAATCACACAGGTATATCTTATTAATTAATATAAGATCTTAAACCTGGTCGATTTCTTTGAAACAGTCACCAAGGCCATTGACGAGGGGAAGGTGGTCCACACAGCCTACCTGGACCAGCTTAAATATAAACCCCTATGTCACTAGATGGGTTGCAAACTGGCTCAAGGACAGAACCCACATGGTTAGAATTGCTGGAGCCATGTCAGACTCCAAACCAGTTACAAGTGGCTATATATTCTCGGCGGTACAGGCCAACACGGAAGGACTGTGGCTGACCAAGTTCAAGATGACTGCAAACTGGGCCATAACCAACTCTCCAGCCGACACAAGCATCCTCCAAAAGGGCCTCATAGAAACAGACAACTGGTGCCAGAGCCATGGCCTCAAGCTAAACGCCAAAAAGTGTATAGTCATCCCTTTGGCAAAATACAAATTACCACATAGGTGGTAATCCATTAAGTACAGAAGAAGTCATTAGGGACCTGGGGACCCAAGTTGATAGCAAGCTCTCATTTGACAACCACGGCCAAAGTGGTTAGAAAAACATTTTATATAGCCCACCTAATCATGAAGGGATTCACATCTAGATCAGGGAGGTCATCGTACCTCTTTACTCATCCCTCATCAGGCCCATAATTGAGTACAATGCCCCTTTTAGGATGTACCTTACCAGACACCTGCAGCAACTGGAAAGACCCCAAAAGTACCTCACCAAGAGGATCAAAGGGCTCAAACAGATGCCATATGCTGCCCGGTTAAAGAAACTGCAGCTCTACTCAGTGGCATACCGCCTGCTCAGAGGCGATCTGTGCCTGAATAAAGCCATGTCCAACCCGAATTAATGGACATGCTGCACCTCAGAAAATCCAAATCCCATCGAAGCACGCGGCTCGAGAGACTTGAACCTCAGCACTGAAATAAATAGGACATGCTGGAGGGACAGATTCATAACCCAGAGGCTCCCTTCACTCTGGAATAAAATCCCAGTCCAGGTTAGGCAGAGTCCCACATTGACTCTCTTCAAGAGGAATCTTGATGAGTGGATGATCACTTCTGTGTCACTGTTAGACAGAGGCACAGTATACTAACCTCAAAAAAGGCATAGCAAAATTAATTTAAAATGGGTGGCGAAAGCCAAACACACTCTGGCTAGGCTTATAAATGCCCTAGGGCAGATAGCCTAGTATGAACCTATGAACCTTTTTACTCATTTCATTTTTATTGGTTACTGTGTATAGTTTGTACTTTTCACATATTATTCTTGTATTTATTTACATTTTTACTGGTTGTGGTGTGGCTTTGACTTGGGCAGTTTTCACTTATGCAGTTTTTCCTTTCTTTCTTTCTTTCTTTCTTTCTTTCTTTCTTTCTTTCTTTCTTTTTTTTTCTTTCTTTCTTTCTTTCTTCTTTCTTTCTTTCTTTCTTTCTGGGACCACAGTTGTTAGGTTTGAAGGGACCAGTACAGATTTTTTTTAATTAAGTTTTTTTTATTGAGCTGTTCTTGTTGTGAGGAGCTTAGTGTTCTTTTCTTGGAGAGGCTTTTCCTGGTGGCTGTAAGTAGACATTTGTACTTTTTGGCAGGGCAAGTGTTTGCTACAGCTAATTAAAATGGTCAGATGCTTCAAAATAATGTTGTCGGACACACTTGGAAAATGGCTGTGTTTTACAGTATAGTATGAATTTCTTTCATGTTCAGAAGGTTTTATATGGTAGCCCGATTTTTCCATGCCTGAATACAGCAAAGGACTGCATTTATTTCGGATTTCTGCAAATTTAACTGAACTGCACTTTGTATTCAGTGCACTGCAGTTATTTATTTATTTATTTATTTTTGCATTCCATCTGCATTATTTGTTTGCAGTAACAGGTATCTGAATTTGCTATTTCGGCTGAAACATGTATTTGCAATGCATTATCTTTTCTTCCCCCATTAATTTTTATACAACATTTTACTATAATATTATTTGTTATTGTATTAGTGCTCTGTACACTACACATATCTTGTTTTTTTTTTAATTTTTGTTTTATATTCTTATTGCCACCTCTTACTCATTATATTTTATACTATACTGTTTGAGAGCTGCTTTACTTACCAGGCCTTCATTATGAATGACTTTAGCTTTGCTGGACATTTCAAGTTATCAAAACAGCTAAACAGCTGCAAATAACTACAACAGGGCCAATTAAGTGTTCTCACTTTTTTGTTACTTTCCAGATTTATTCTACAGGGGTTTCATTTTGCAATCTATTTGCATAGGTAATTAAATTATTTTTACTGAGGGAGGAATTTCTAGTGTTTGGTAACCATTCATTTTTGCAGTTTCATTAAGTATACTTCTAATTTAATGGTCAAATTTTTATTTTAGGGTTGTAGAATTAGTAAGTATTTGGTGTTGTGTTGATCTTGGGAGAAAGGGGTATTGCAGTCTGATTTCTGTATTCCCTTGCTGTAATTTCTACATTTGTATTTATTGTCATTATTATTGCTAGTATTGGTGTTTATTTTTTTTTCTCTTTGCTACTTGTGCTTACTGTAGTGCTGATGCCTTTCTCCTGTATGTAGGCCTGACTGGTTGATGATGCATTGATGTTATATGTGAACTTAATGATTTCCTCAGCGTGTAGATACATTTTTGATGCTCACTGTGTATAGAGAAACATTTTCCTTCTGTATTTTGTATAAACTATTGGCTTTAAATGAGGAGTGTTATCAGGATTCATTATGTTCATGTCATTATAAAATAGTTCATAAGCTTTGTATAATTTGAAAATAACACACAATGCTTAATGCATGGATGTGAGAAGACTATCTTGGCTAACATTAGAAGTAACAAACTGGAGTCTTTGTGCTGACTCAGTGCTGTAGATTCAAATCAATATATGATTTTCCTTTTCAATTTTAATTTCCTTGAGGTTTTCCATTACTAAAAATTAGAAAGCATAAGTTACAGGCTATGGGCAATGCATTTTATATTCTGTGCAACATGCCCTTCGACCTTTTTTTGGCAAAGGTAGTGATACAGTTGCTGACAAGTACCTAAAATGTACAGCCAAATCCAAAAAATGAAAATGCAAAATACAATAGAATCCTGTGAACCAGTACTTAACAAAGATTGTGGATCAAAGAGTATTAAAATTATTAGGAATGTATGAGTTGCACTTTTCACTAAATCATATAAAAATGTGCATACCAGAAGTACAGAGTGTTTTGATTCTAAAGGAATTTTGCAAATATGTAATTAAGAGATATACAACATGGCAAATCTCACTGTGGCTATAGTAAAGATAAAATATTTGCAAATTGCAGTTTCAGAGAGAACTAGCATTTTAGTCAAGTAGTTATGAGTACCTATAGTCTAGAAAATGCTTTTCTTTTATTAACAGGTAACCCTTTTAAGGGATTTTCTCAGTTTAACAGATACTAGCTGTATTGCCAGACAGTGAATGCTGCTACATGTGCCCACTACTCATTAATGTATACCTTTTGCTTCTGCTGCATTATTTTTATAATATGTACGATAACTTTTGACTAGGGTATTTGACCATAATGCACATTAACAGATGGGAGTCCTTTGGGAGAATAACAGCATCTCCTTTAAATGCAATTATTTCAGCTTCATGCAATTATAACCAACAGGATTCATGGGTCATGTCTTATCTTGGGTTTCCAAACACACTGGATAAGATATGATGGAGTGATTAAAGTGATTCAAGAGCAGACATGAAATGACATAATTCCCTCCACTTGGAGACATGAGTCATTATCTCTACCTTACAACTGTAGTTAGCAATGCTTGTCTCTGCATGCAGATTCAAGATAAACCAGTTTATGACCCCTCCATTTGCTTCCCAGTGTAGGAATAATGTGCACACTTTTTTGTAGGAAGGCATACTTTTTCCAAGACACAGCACATTTCATTCTCAGCTCCCATCTTGGGGAGGGAGGGCTGAGTACTATGCTTTTTTGTTTAAGCTGAGTCTGTGGCATCCTCTGAGGTCAGTTAAACAAAACTCAGAGACACAGGGTGGGGGTGGGGGATTGGCACAAGTCGAATCAAGTCTTGCCGAATGGTTTAGAATTTTGTCAGCATTTTGGGGGTTGTATACAAGCTGGTAAAATGACCAGAATTATAAAATAACTAGCTATCTATTACATATATTATATACATATATATAAGCATTGTTGACACAGAGCAGTTGGGTCCCAAGTTCGGTTGCCCTCCATGAAGAGTCTGTATGCCCCCCATATGGCTTATTTATAGTTTATTTCTGTTTGTTACCTTGATGAATGACATGGTCAGGAAGACTGTTTTCATTCATGACCTTGACCAGAAGGCAGTAACATTTACTTACAATTATTACATATAACATTCATATAAGTTATATTACATTCATATAAGTAATACATACAATAAGCAGAAAAATATGCACTAACAATTTAAAAATATAAACTTTCATAGACATATCTTAGAGGTTAAAAGAGTCAGTTGTGCACATAGATGCATAGAACTTGAGGATACATGTGTGAATCTGTACAAAGCTACAGTAAATACAATAGAATAGAAGCTTGTCTCCATAAGTGTTTGTTAGAATCTTTAGTTTCCTTCCAGATCTCAATGACATGCCCACAGGTAGAACAGCCGTCTTCTAAACTGCCAAACCTTTTGCATTCAATATGTGTGCGTGCGTGCGTGTGCGTGTGCCTGTTCGCATGTGTGTGTGTGTGTGTGTGTGTGTGTGTGTGTGTGTGTGTGTGTGTGTGTGTGTGTGTGTGTATGTCTTATGATGGATGGTTTAGGGTCATTCTTCCTTCTCTCAATAGTCTGAATAAGGCAAAGAATGTATTGAAAAAATGAATGAATTAATGAATCTACTGAAGAACTATATATGAGAAATTAACCCACATGAAAAGTTTTCACAATGCCTGCTCTGCATTATAGTATGTTCAAAAGATGTCCATGCAGATTTATTCTTGCAGTCAGGTGGTATATAGGGAATGACAGTGAAGTGTGTGGTCTCAAGTGTGGGCATAGGCCAGTAACAGTAGACAATCTGATTGTATGGCCTCCAGTTGGGTTAAGTTAATTTCGCTAGCTTCTGACACTAAGACAAGATCATCACAACAACGTGGATTACAAACTCATTTTACAACTAATGTTGCAAATGCTGATGCCACTTCAAGTAACAGTGCATTGCATGTGCAAAGTAGCACTGTTGTATTTGAAATCATTTGTTAACTGAAATGTCCAACTCATCTAAAGGCCCATTGTTAGAAAAATATGTATTAATGTATATGTTTAGTGCTTATTAGAAGCTAAAAGGGTTAACACATTTCATTCTATTTTATGTACAGCTTAATTCTGTATGAAATTATAAGATGCTTTTTCAAACTGCAGTATGCTTTCTGAAATTGAAAGATGCTCTCTGACCTAGTATTTGCTAGCACAGCAAAATTCATGTTTATGCCTTTTGGAAATGTACTGAGAAGCAGGTGATTATCTGCTAGGTCAGGAAAATGAATGAATAGTGAATGAATAGAACAATACTGTTTTCTATAATGTGATTGAATATGAACAATCAACCCTGTTCGTGTTATGAGAACATGCACAGCTGCGGAAAAGAAGAGATACATCAAAGACTGCTTGAAGAAATGAACTGTAATCTGTACTTGCTTTGTGCTGGAATTAACCATAGCACCTTGAATGGTAACATTGCATAGTGAGAAGTTGTATCAGACCGGTGGTCATCAAGGCCACGTTGTTTTTCTTAGGAAGTTTTTTTTTGTAAACTTGATATGCCAGCAGAAAATCATGGACAAACAGCTGCTGTGAAATAATATTGAAAGAACTTGTGATTTATTACGTCAGCTTAGTAGGCAATACCTTGTAAGAAATGTATAAAAATAGTTTCACTTCCTGATTCTAGTTAGACAAACTCTGTATTAGCAAGTTTTTGTCTCCTTGCTGCAAGATTAAAGTGCCTTAACCTGAACCTGCCGTGTGTTGATCATTTTGAAGTTATTTTTCCTTTGACAGATTAGTTTGCTGGACCGGAAACTCTCACTTCACCTCAGGTCAGATGGGCCAGATGGCATGAAACCGTACGGGGAAGAAACCACATTGGTTCTTCTGATTTGAAAGACCTCCGACTGAATTGTCATTCAAAAGAGGCCAGCCACTTTTCTGATCTGCGACTGGAGGATGATTTACTGTACAAACCAAGAGTGGGTCAATCACAAAGGCTCAGGTAAGGTGAGATTTACCTTTTTTCTGTTTTAGATCAGGGACTTGATTGGAAATATCTGTCAGGAGATTTGTTTTGTACAAGTCAGGGACAGAAAGATTGCAGTCTTGTCATAGATCAGGGAAACAGAATAGGTAAGACAGTTATTCTAGATAAACTGTGAAACAGAAAATCGTGGTACCACATGAGAATAAGAAAGGTTACATAACATTTTTTAACAATCAAAACAATATGGGTAATAAGTGCACAAAAAGTTCCCAAGACCCACCGCTAACCGAGGATGCAAAATATATGCAATTACAGCATGCCGACAATGTTAGATACTATACAAAATGGGTTAATAAATATGAATTTAATGGCAAATTAGAAAAATCCTCACTTATTAAACTTGTCAAACAGCTTAAAGCTGATGCAAAAGGTCAGATAAAGAAGCAACTTCAATTGGGTGTTCCTCAGACACACAGGTGGATTGAGGAAGCAAACCGTAGGGAACAAAAAAGTAATAATTCAAAAGCTATGTTTCTAGATAAAGAAGACAATAATTTGGTAATAGCATCAGCCCCTCCACCCCCTCCACTTCCTGCACCAGAATATGAAGCGAGTGGACAAGCTGGTCCACCTCTGCTATACCCGGCTGTTACCGCAAAACCAAGACCGTATGTTAGAGATCCCACCGAGACTAGGTCTCGAACATGTAACTTATGAGGAGATATTAAGTTATATGAAATAAACAAAAATTCACGAGCTATGAGTGAAGAAGAGATATGTCCACTCATAGAAGTACCAAATCCTCAGGCAGGACAGGCAGGACAGGACCGTGGACACCGGAAGACATCCGGAAAGCCACAGAGGGAATTCCCCATCCAAAAGTTAATTTTAGAAAATTCTTAGAAGACTTACAGGACATGAGGTTAAGTTATCATTTAAATGGAGAAGAAGTAGAAAAAGTAGTCAGACAGATCGTAGGACCAGATTGGCACATGATCAGTGGCAACTGGAATCCCCGTGATACAGAACACAAGCCACTCCCACATAGCAATGCAGAACTGGATAACAGAGTGAAAGGCCTAACAGACCGAATCTCTGAGAAATGGAAGCCTATGGCAGACTGGACTTGCATTAATCAATGCATCCAACAGGAAGGTGAAACTGTTGACAGATATTATGCTGGATTATTGGAGTGTTTTAATAACCATTGTGGAATGCAGGTACCTGAAGATCAAACACATGATTCCCCATATGAGCAGCAATTAAAGAATGCATTTTTGAAAGGCAGTATTTTGCCTATAAGCAGCTTTATTACAAAGCACATGGTAGACCATCGTACAAGTAGATTACAGTCACTACTTGAATATACTAGGCATGCCAAAAGGCATTTTAATAGTAAAAAGAAAAAGAAAGCTCAAGTATTTGCTGTAGAAGACAGAGCAGACATTTATGTAGTACAGTCCGGAAAAAAGGGCAAGAAAAATGCCCAGGGAAACAAACAATTTGATAAACGATCAGAAGAGTTTGAAGAGAGAAAGAAAAGGGGTGAATGTTTTAAATGTGGAAAAAAGGGACACTTAGCAAGGGATTGCAAGCAAAACAAGAAGGTAGCCATGGAAGATAAGGAGGGTGAGGACTGACTATATGATAGTCAAGAATCACTAGAAGGGAATAACCAAGAAAAGACAAATGCAAATGTGATAGAGGGAGTAGAGAATGTGATAGAAGAAATAGAGGAAGTACAAGAAATCACTGATGGTGAAGAAAGTGAAATTTTGGACTTAGCATTATTAAGCCTAGAGCTCTATTTAGCAGACACAAAACCGGAAGTTGCACTTCTGGTAGAGGGGAGGGAAGTTAAATTCCTGTGTGACTCAGGGGCTTCACGAACCCTGATACATCCTTCCAAACTACCAGAAAATTCAGAATCACTTGATTACATATTAGTGAAAGCAGCTAATGGATAGCTGTATCGGGAGCTACTCTCCCATAACATAGCAATAACTGACCCTGTTTCAGGGATGACCCAGAAAAGCAAAATTGTTGTTTCTGCAAAATGTCCAGTGAACCTTTTGGGCAGAGATCTTATGTAGATATTTGGCATAGCAGTAGTACCGACTATGCAGGGTATGGAAGTATAGCAACAAATGGACACTTTTGTGGTGCGACTGGAGGGTGAAACATTTTATTGGTACAGCCAGGACTTAGTTACGACTGGTCCAGGGGCAGTAACCGAAGAACTGATGAACATAGCCATCAGTAAGTCCCCCTCCCTTGACACTGATAAACAGCATTTGCTGCACTGTACTCTGTATTATTGTAGCACACCAGGACCTGATAAGGAATATGAGCAAGAACTGTTTAACAACCATGCAAATAGATTAGTATTACATAATCTGTACTGGGACACAGGAGGGAACAGTGTAGTTAGCTGTTCATTGCCCCAGAAATTCTTTGCACTTTATAAATCTAATCGATTACCACATGTTAGTTTAACTAAAGACAAGAATGTGAAATGGGCAGGTCTTGGAGAAAAAGTCACAAAGTGGGAAAAACAAACAGAGTTAGAACTGTCAGAACAGGGAGTACAAAAGCAGAAGTTAAATTGGATAACGCAGACACACCCAGCTGTACACTTGCAGGCTAGCGAGGACAGTTGATTAGCACTCTTACTAGAAGAGGAAGAAAAAGCTTTATGGAGCATACCAGAAACTCTCTGGTCAACAGGGAAATCAGATGTAGGACTAATTCTTACAGCAGGACCAGTTACTATTACACCAACATCAGCATTTATGCCTCAAAAGAGACAGTATCCCTTAAGAAAGGATGCAGAAATAGGAATCAAACCTATAATAGCAGCTTTACTTAAGGAAAGAGTACTGGTAGAATCTCCTGATTCACCATGTAACACACCCTTATTTCCTGTTAGCAAAGCAAATGGAGAATGGCGTATGGTCCAAGACTTACAAGCTGTAAATGATGCAGTAATACCTAGAGCACCTATGGTGCCAGATCCACACACCCTATTGAATGATTTGAAGCCTCAACAGAAGTATTTTTCTGTGGTAGATACTAGCAATGAGTTCTTTTCGATACTGATACACCCTGACAGCCAACATTGGTTTGCATTCACATTTCAGGGGAAAAGGTATACATACGCGCGACTACCACAGGGGTATTGTGAAAACCCAACAATATTTGCACAGGAAATGGCAAGCAACTTGGCAGGATTTAGCCCACCAAGATGCAGCCAAATTTTACTTTATGTAGACGACATCCTGCTGGCAGCCCCCACCCAGCAAGAATGCAGAGAAGATACAATAGCATTACTACAATTTCTAGTCACTCAAGGACATAAAGTAAACAAAAACAAATTGCAGCTTTGGAGAAAGCAGGTTAAATACCTGGGATATGTAATATCCAAAGAAGGCAGAACATTAGATGAAGATAGGAAAATAGCAATTTTACAGGCACCCAAACTGACTACCAAGAAGGAAATGATGTCCTTCCTGGGCACGACTAATTCCTGTCAGAGTTGGATTCCAAACTATGCCTTGGAGTCTGCTCCACTGACCAACTTAATATACAAGAAGCCTATGGCAGCACAAGATTTATTGCAATGGACACCAGAAGCAGAATCAGCTTTCTGCAAACTGAAACAACTGATAGCGTCCTCATTAGTTTTAGGATTACCAAACTATCATAAACATTTTTTCCAAACTGTAGATTGTAAGCAAGGTTACATGACATCAGTGTTAACACAGCAACATGGGGATAAGCAATGCCCCATAGCTTATTATTCATCACAGCTGGACCCAGTGGCACGATCCCTGCCCCACTGTGTACAAGCAGTAGTTGCAGCTGCAATGGCAGTACAGGCTTCGGCCTCAGTAGTCTTATTCCACCCTCTCACATTGAGAGTGCCTCATGTAGTCGCAATTATTTTACTGCAAGAAAAAGTAGCATATCTTTCTCCTGCTAGACATCTTTCCTGTATGACTATACTCTTGAGCCAACCTCATATGACAGTTGAACGATGTACAACTTTAAACACATCTACCTTGCTCCCGACCCCTGCGGATGGCACACCACACAGCTGCCTGCAGGAGATTGAGCAAAAGACACTCCCTAGAAAAGGTCTAATGGATGTTCCCTTGGATGATGCCGAGGTGACATATTACGTGGGCGGCTCATGCAGAAGGGGTCCTACAGGACAGAATCTAGTGGGGTATGCAGTAGTTTCTGATACTGAGATTTTAGAAACGAAGTCTTTACCACACAACTTATCTGCACAAGCAGCAGAATTGATTGCTTTGACAAGGGCATGTACCTTGGCAAAAGGTAAATGTGTGAACATTTTTACTGACAGCCAGTGCACTTTTTCTACTGTACATGCTTTTGCACAACAGTGGAAAAATAGAGGAATGATAACATCTACTGTTAAACCGATTAATCATGCACGATTTATTTTAGATTTGTTAGAATCTATTCAGTTACCTCAGAAAGTAGCTATTTGTAAATGTGTAGCTCATACCAAGCAACAGGATAGGATTTCAAAAGGTAATGCGAGAGCTGATACAGCTGCAAAGCAGGCAGCTTCAGCTTCAGAAGTATTTCTTTTGAGTGAGGAATTACAACCTAATGAGATTTTAGATTTAGAAATGTTAAAAACAATGCAGACACTTACTACAAATGTAGAAAAACAGAAATGGATAAAACGAGGAGCAATTCTTGAGAAAGGGCTGTACATCTCCAAAGAAGGAAAACCAATTTTGCCGTCTAACTTGTTTAGATATGCAGCTTTGTTGAGCCATGGGCAGTGCCATGTCTCAACAGGGGGGATGGTACAGTTAGTGAACCGAGTGTTCACTGAATATGGATTTACAAACTACACAAAAAATTTTTGTGCAGCATGCCATGTTTGTAACAGGCATCATGCACAAGGGGCACTGAAGCCTAAGCAAAGGAGTTTTCCAACACCGCCATACTCGTTCCATACTATCTGTATGGATTTCATAGAACTAAACAAATGTGAAAATAAGAAATATTGTCTTGTCATTATAGATATGTTTTCCAAATGGGTGGAAGCTTTTCTGACCAAAAATCCAGATGCAGCTACTGTTGCAAAAGTGCTTGTTAAAGAAATTATTCCTAGATTTGGCATACCGGAAAAGATCTACAGTGACAATGGCACACACTTTGTAAATCAAAACATACAACAGTCAAGCTGGTATTTCAGAATTTCCTTAAAGAACCATTGTGCATACCACCTCCAATCCGCAGGATTAGTAGAGAGGCATAATGGGGTTTTGAAAAACAAACTTAGGAAATTGATTAGTGAGACACAGAAGAACTGGGTGCACTGCCTACCTCTGGCACTGTTGAGCATGAGAACTGTTCCAAATGCAAAGGGGTTAACTCCTTTTGAAATACTGTTTGGGAGGGCATATTATATACCTCAGTAGAAACCTCTCATGCCTGCAGACCAGGAGGCTGACAGTTCACTTGCAGAATATATGAGATGACTTTTAAGTAATAAACAACTTTTGCAGTTAAATTCTGTTTCAGATAAAGAACAAACCAGACCATCAGAAGCAGCAGTAGTCCCAGGCACGTGGGTCTGGGTGAAGGTTATTAAGAAAAGAAATTGGACCACACCGAAGTGAGAAAGGCCGTACCAAGTGCTACTGTCAACACCCACTGCAGTCAAGATTGCAGATTGAGCATCCTGGATACATCTGACACACTGTAAATTAGTTAAAAACTTTGAACTGGACAAAAAACTTGTTACTGTTACACAAGAACAAAATGACCAGATACAGAGCAAATAGAAATACTGAACAACCTCAGAAGTATTGCATGATCATTCTGTTGGCCATACTGATAACATTAATCTTTTTGTTGTGGCCTTTCCTTTTTCCAGCCACACGAGCTGAACTGAATAAATGTGACTCATTCATAGACTGGCATCCGAACTTTAACACTTATCAAGCAATTAAATATGTGTATGCTAAAACTTTTAATGTTTCGAATTGCTGGATCTGCACAGCTATACCAACAGCATACGGGGGATTATTAATGACTGCTGTCCCCCTAGGGGTCAATGAGACCTGGGAAAATTTGCTTTTTGATACTACAACTGTAAAATCACAAGACAAAATAGCATTGTACCTGCCTGTTACACAAAAGGGAATTGTATGTTTTTACAAAAATGATACTGTTCAGGTAGGCTGGAGTAATTGTAATGTGACTGTTCCTTACAAATGCTATACCAAAGCCAATAATGCAGGTTATATCTGTGATGCAAACTATGACTCATATCTTGAGTCGATCCATAAGAATATGGTTGAGATACAATGTAATCCTGCTCTTTTAAAACAACTATCTATTATTGATAAGAAAATGTTTCATGCAGGGCAAGTGTATATTAATACTAAAAAGAAAAAATATATACACCATCAGCGGTGAAACACAGCTGCGACTCGATGAGGACAAACACTCGGCCAGTCAAAGAAATAAAATTCCACTATTTATTCCAGCACAAAAACAGGTAAGCGCTTTCGCATCGGAGCTTCATCAGACCTTTACAAACAGTAGACCTAACCTATCTTTTATAAAAAAACATCTCATCTAATAAATCAATTAAATAATCAACACTTAAAGTCACAGTAAAAAGATACAGAGTAATAAAGAACAAAGTTAAAAATAAGGATGTTACACAATACATCCTTACAATCTACATTCTAAAAATCACTTTAAACCAAAATAATTTCACAAACTGTAAACTCAACAGAAAAAACTAAAAATAAAAACCATCAAAGAATTCATTTATGAAGTCTTCTTTTCTTCAAAACTGGCTTAATGGAAGCCCTTTCATTAAGGCCACTGCCTCGATCTGCTCTTAAGAGAACAATCCACCTTGTTTCCTTATACTCAGTATAAGCAATAATATCCCCTTCTCTGATGCTAGGTATAACAGTTTCAATCACCTGAAATTTAAACGTATGAGTGCACCCAAACTCAGTGGCATGCTTAGCAAGTGCATTATGTGGGGACCCCTTCCTAATGTGATAGAGATGTTCCCTCATTCTATCACACAGGGGTCTGTTGGTTTTCCCAACATAAAATGCACTGCATGCCACACACTGAGCCAGGTAAACCACATGTGGGGTCATACAATTGTTAACCCCTCTAAAATAAAAATCCCTACCAAGATCAGGGTGATGAAAAACACTGGATGAGTCAATATAACTACAAAAATTACATGAGTCACACGCTATCAACATTATTGTGTGTCCCAGAACATAGTAACCTCTTCAGGTTCATATGATTTCTATACCTAAAAGTGGGAAAACTACTCACAATATTGCTAATGTCATCGTCCACTAAAAGAATGGACCAATGGTGATGAAACAAATCAGTGACTCTTCTGTAATCATTAGTATAAAAAAGTGGAATCTTAGTCTTATTGCCACTAGTAGATGGGGAGAAATTATTAAATTCTGGAGGCAAACCAAAATAAGGACATGCCCTAGTGGACCTTAAATCAAGAAGGTCAGACCACTGTCTACTCAGTTCATCCCTGGTATAGCCCCTATCCAGAAACTTCTTCTCCAGGCTGGTCATTTCCTTCTGAAATCCTAGTAATGAGGGATTTAATCTCGATGCTCTCATACCCTGTCCACTGATGAGACTCTTAAAAATGTAACCTGGATGCATACTAGACCTGAACATGAACGCATTCCTATGGCATGTCTTTCGATGGATCCCTGTATTAATCAGGTGATCATCCAACTTCTCAACAATGACGTCTAGGTAACTAATCCTTTCATAAGACAGACTATAGGTAAACTTTAGACAAACAGTCAAATTGTTCACAAACCCAAAGAACCTATAAAACTGTTCAGATGCCCCCCGCCACAGCATAAATAAATCATCTATGAAACATCGATAAAAAATGACGTGATCAACAAAAGCTGTTAGTGGAAACAGAAACTCAGATTCCCACTGGGCAAGAAACATATTGGCATAGCTATCGGCACATGAAGTGCCCATAGCTACACCATGTTGTTGTAAAAACATATCTTCACCAAAGATAAAGACGTTGTTATTCAGGACTGTCTCTAAAAAGAAACAGATCAAATCAATTTGCTTAGGTGAATACCCACTATGGGTAACTAAGTATTTCTGCACACAGTGTATCTCCAGCTCATTGGGTATCATTGTAAACAATGACTTAACGTCAAGCGTAACAAATGCCAAGTCTTTGATGTCATCTAAACCACTAACACATTCATATAGGTCTCACAAAAACTGCTTAGAATCCTTCAACACAGTTGGATTTAAACTGATAACTGGTCGTAGAAATTTCTCTACATACAATTAAAAGGGTTCAGTAACCCACCCCCCTCCAGCAACAATAGGTCTCATAGGTGGATTCCTAGGCTGCTTATGGACCTTCGGTAACCCCTGGATGACTGGCATCAGAGGGTTGTTAACATCCATAAAGGAGAACAACTCATCAGTGAGGAGACCAGCTATGTGGAGATCTTTAATATCGCGATTCACAGAGGAAATGATCCTATGAACATCTGAAACAGTGATCCTACTATAAAAACAAGTATCTTCAAGCATGTGGTGCATGGCTTGATAATAAAATGCACTATCCATTATAACAATCAATCCCCCCTTATCAGCGGGTCTGATTACAATGGAGCTATTATTCTGAAGTTCTTTTATGGATGTTAACAACCCTCTGATACTGGTCATCCAGGGGTTACCGAAGGTCCATAAGCAACCTAGGAATCCACCTATGAGACCTATTGTTGCTGGAGGGGGGTGGGTTACTGAACCCTTATCATTGTATGTAGAGAAATTTCTATGAGCAGTTATCAGTTTAAATCCAACTGTGTTGAAGGATTCTAAGCAGTTTTTGTTAGACCTATATGAATGTGTTAGTGGTTTAGATGACATCAAAGACTTGGCATTTGTTACGCTTGACGTTAAGTCATTGTTTACAATGATACCCAATGAGCTGGGGATACACTGTGTGCAGAAATACTTAGTTACCCATAGTGGGTATTCACCTAAGCAAATTGATTTGATCTGTTTCTTTTTAGAGACAGTCCTGAATAACAACGTCTTTATCTTTGGTGAAGATATGTTTTTACAACAACATGGCGTAGCTATGGGCACTTCATGTGCCAATAGCTACGCCAATATGTTTCTTGCCCAGTGGGAATCTGAGTTTCTGTTTCCACTAACAGCTTTTGTTGATCACGTCGTTTTTTATCGACGCTTCGTAGATGATTTATTTGTGCTGTGGCGGGAGACATCTGAACAGTTTGATAGGTTCTTTGGGATTGTGAACAATTTGACTGTTTGTCTAAAGTTTACCTATAGTCTGTCTTATGAAAGGATTAGTTACCTAGACGTCATTGTTGAGAATTTGGATGATCACCTGATTAATACAGGGATCCATCGGAAGACATGCCATAGGAATGCGTTCCTGTTCAGGTCTAGTATGCATCCAGGTTACATTTCTAAGAATCTCTTCAGGGGACAGGGTATGAGAGCATCGAGATTAAATCCCTCATTACTAGGATTTCAGAAGGAAATGACCAGCCTGGAGAAGAAGTTTCTGGATAGGGGCTATACCAGGGATGAACTGAGTAGACAGTGGTCTGACCTTCTTGATTTAAGGTCCACTAGGGCATGTCCTTATTTTGGTTTGCCTCCAGAATTGAATAATTTCTTCCCATCTACTAGTGGCAATAAGACTAAGATTCCACTTTTTTATACTAATGATTACAGAAGAGTCACTGATTTGTTTCATCACCATTGGTCCATTCTTTTAGTGGACGATGACATTAGCAATATTGTGAGTAGTTTTCCCACTTTTAGGTATAGAAATCATATGAGCCTGAAGAGGTTACTATGTTCTGGGACACACGATAATGTTGATAGGTTCCACCGTGGTTCCACGGTAGCGTGTGACTCGTGTAATTTTTGTGGTTATATTGACTCATCCAGTGTTTTTCATCACCCTGATCTTGGTAGGGATTTTTATTTTAGAGGGGTTAACAATTGTATGACCCCACATGTGGTTTACCTGGCTCAGTGTGTGGCATGCAGTGCATTTTATGTTGGGAAAACCAACAGACCCCTGCGTGATAGAATGAGGGAACATCTCTATCACATTAGGAAGGGGTCCCCACATAATGCACTTGCTAAGCATGCCACTGAGTTTGGGTGCACTCATATGTTTAAATTTCAGGTGATTGAAACTGTTATACCTAGCATCAGAGAAGGGGATATTATTGCTTATACTGAGTATAAGGAAACAAGGTGGATTGTTCTCTTAAGAGCAGATAGAGGCAGTGGCCTTAATGAAAGGGCTTCCATTAAGCCAGTTTTGAAGAAAAGAAGACTTCGTAAATGAAGTCTTTGTTGGTTTTTATTTTTACTTTTTTCTGTTGAGTTTACAGTTTGTGAATGTATTTTGGTTAAAGTGATTTTTAGAATGTAGATTGTAAGGATGTATTGTGTAACGTCCTTATTTTTAACTTTGTTCTTTATTACTCTGTATCTTTTTACTGTGACTTTAAGTGTTGATTATTTAATTGATTTATTAGATGAGATGGTTTTGTATAAAAGATAGGTTAGGTCTACTGTATGTAAAGGTCGGATGAAGCTCCGATGCGAAAGTGCTTACCTGTTTTTGTGCTGGAATAAATAGTGGAATTTTATTTCTTTGACTGGCCGAGTGTTTGTCCTCATCGAGTTGCAGCTGTGTTTTACCTCTGATGGTGTATATATTTTTTTTTTATGTACATTTATTTATTTTACACCACAGTGATTTTACCCAGTGAATGCTAGCAATTTTTGTTTTTATTTCTATATTAATACTAAAGTAGAGAATTGTTATTTTGTTTGTGGGAAAAAGGCATACAAATGGTTACCTGAGAACTGGTCTGGCAGTTGTTTTTTAGGTTACCTTGTTCCGGCCATACAATACACCGCAGTCTTGCCTCAGGGAAAAATTCAAAATGTCAGAGAGATCACCAAGAAAACCGGAAATCCAATCAGAAGGCCTGAAAATCCAGTGGGACGAATTGAAGTAGGCTGGAGAAACAATAATTCAGTGAAAAACAAAGATAAACTGACACACATGGACTTGAGTGACACTATTATATCGTGGGCAGGTATAGCCCCTGCATATGGCGCAGTGAAATTGATTTGGGAGCTGAGAAAACTTCCAAACTTTGCAAAGTAATGAGTAATGCAATTTTTTCTGCTTTCGAATTAATGACTGATGAACTGAACGCTATGAGAACTGTGATGCTTCAAAACCGCATGGCTCTTGACTTCACCCTAGCGGCGAAAGGTGGTACGTGCGCTTTAATAAAAGAGGAGTGCTGTTCATATATTCCTGACAACCAGCATGAGATAAACGACCATCTTGAGGTGATTCAGCAAGTGTCGGCCATGACCAAACCAGGCCCAAACCCACTGATGGACTTTTTCCAGAATATGTTTGGGGGGTGGGGTAGCATCCTAATGAACGTCCTGATGGCCATTTGTGTGGGATTACTCCTATTAGGAGTGTGTGTTTGTTGTGGTATTCCCTGCATGAAAAGATTGATCAAAGTTTTTATAGACATGTCAGTTTCTGAGACTTTATATCAAAGTACTGAAATTGAAGAACTGTTGAAGAGTGAAACGCTTTCATAAGTTTAAACTCAACGACTCTCTTAACTGCAAATTCTGAACAGAAAGAGGTTAGGAGAAGAAGCAATTGTTTATGCTTTTGAAAATAGAATAAAAAGTATTAACGGGGGAAATGTTAGAAAAATATGTATTACTGTATATGTTTAGTGCTTATTAGAAGCTAAAAGGGTTAACACATTTCATTCTATTTTATGTACAGCTTAATTCTGTATGAAATTATAAGATGCTTTTTTAAAATGCAGTATGCTTTCTGAAATTGCAAGATGCTCTCTGACCTAGTATTTGCTAGCACAGCAAAATTCATGTTTATGCCTTTTGGAAATGTACTGAGAAGCAGGTGATTATCTGCTAGGTCAGGAAAATGAATGAATAGTGAATGAATAGAACGATACTGTTTTCTATAATGTGATTGAATATGAACAATCAACCCTGTTCGTGTTATGAGAACATGCACAGCTGCGGAAAAGAAGAGATACATCAAACAAAGACTGTTTGAAGAAATGAACTGTAATCTGCACTTGCTTTGTGCTCAAATTAGCCATAGTACCTTGAATGGTAACATTGCATAGTGAGAAGTTGTATCAGACCAGTGGTCATCAAGGCCACATTGTTTTTCTTAGGAAGTTTTTTTTTGTAAACTTGATATGCCAGCAGAAAATCATGGACAAACAGCTGCTGTGAAATAATATTGAAAGAACTTGTGATTTATTACGTCAGCTTAGTAGGCAATACCTTTTGAGAAATGTATAAAAATAGTTTCACTTCCTGATTCTAGTTAGACAAACTCTGTATTAGCACGTTTTTGTATCCTTGCTGCAAGATTAAAGTGCCTTAACCTGAACCTGCCATGTGTTGATCATTTTGAAGTTATTTTTCCTTTGACACCCATCATCCCTCCCCACCCCAGTTTCTGCTTTTCAGGCATGACCTTACATAGGTGTAAGGCTGAAACACTGGTTCTTGTTAACTGAGCATAATTAAGAACAAACTTCAGCAAAACAGGCATGACATACATCCTGGGCAAAGGGTATACCTCTTGTTTTTCTTGATATTTGTACATGATCATTTTACCAAAAGTTAACTAAGATTTTAAAACACTAAGCTCTCATTTAATTTATTTTTTTTAGTCACAACATAGTATAACTATATTCTTTGTTTTATCTAAATTGTTGGTTACCTAACTGCGTTTTTCAGCAGCTATGATGACTAAGCCTAACCTTTAAATATTATTTGGCTGAGTTTACTATACCTAAAGCTAGGCATAAATCTGCCACACGGTCTCCAATTCATTTTAAGATTAATTTTATTAGGTATAACACTGATTATTTAAAGTTTATCTATAACAAGTTGTCCCTTAATAGTTGTGGCTGTATACTCAAATGATTATTAGTGATGCTAGTACATTTATACTGATAATTTCCTGCTTCTGTGATGCTCTGTAATATGTACCAATGTCACCTCTTAGAAGTTACTACAGTTTATACCTTTGTGTGATATTTCCCATTTATTCAATTTTAGTGAATCTCAGTATTTTTGTACATATTTTTTAAAGCTTGTTTAAGTTTTGTTATGTTGTACATCTACTATTTCTTGGTGCTGTTTTCTCTTTGCCTCTGCTGAAAAGGGGAATTGTATCCAGTCTGCCTTTCCTGTTAAATAAAAGCAAAAATAAGTAAATAAATAAATAAATAAATAGAGACTTGAGAAATGTGATTAAAAGTTACCTTTAAGGATCGTGTAGCTCATGAGTCACACAGACAAAAAACTAAGCATTTTGAAGAAAACACAGTAGTAAAGTGTGATAAAACAAAAGTTTTGAACCTCTGTCACTTGGTTTATTGGGTAAAGACAGACACTGCAAAGAAAAAGTTGTAGGGGGACTGATATATTTATAAGAGAAATGTACTGCTAAAAGGCAAGTAGGGAAAGTTGCAAGGTGTCTCAGTTTACTGAGGCATGGCATTCAAGGGAAATTAGCTAAATTTAAAAATGGGTTTAGAAATATTTCCAGGGCTCATCCAGAATCTGATAGCTGAAAAAGAACCATTCAGGATTAATTCAGTATCTGACAATCAAGCACCAGTTTGGTACACCATGCTCTTCTGAGACAATACAAGACTGATACATCTGGGGAACAATTGTCACTGAGGATACAACAACAAAGGAACCATTCTGATTCTAAGAATTCAAAAATAAGGGAGTCATTCTGTCATGCAGGACAACACCAAGGGAACCATTCAATCACAGAGGAAACAACAACAAGAGACATTCTGTCATTGAGGAAACAACAAGAGAACCAGTCTGTCACTGAGAATTCAACAATAAGGGAATCATTCTGTTAGCAAGGACAACACCAAGGGAACCATTTTGTCACCGAGTATACAACAATAATGGAGCCATTCTGTCACCAAGAAAACAGCAACAAGGGAGCCATTCTGTCATAGAGGAAACAACAACAAGGGAGCCATTTTGCCACTGAGGATACAACACCAAGTGAACCATTTTGTCGCCAAGGATACAACAATAAGAGAACCATTCTGTCACCAAGGAAACAACAACAATGCTTTAGCATTTAACCTAATCCATGATGTGATAATTGGTCAAGACTTCCCTTTTTAAAGACCTAAGGAAAATTTTGGCAGAAAGTGTTCTACCAGAGATGTTATAAGAGGTATAATAATGCAATAATGAAAAAGGTGTGCAACTTGGAATTTCAAAAGTAAACAAAAATTATCTCTGGGTGGAAGACACAAATAACTATAATATCAAATGTTGCCAAAAGATTACAGCTGTGAGTGTAATAAGAGAGATCAATATGCAGATTGGCAAAAAAGTTGAATTTTGCCAAAATGCACCTGTTATAAAGTAGTAAGAAATGCCAATATGGAAACTAACAGTGAAGAACTTATAGTTAAGAATACAGTAAGACAAGTGGGTGTAGATACTTGAAAAGAAACAGCTGAATCTCATACTAAAGGAAAAGGGAAATGGATGACCTGACCACGTCTAAGCTTTTCCTGCTAATTAAAGCAGAGTCAGTCAAAAACAGAAACAGAACTTCAATATTAAAGAAAATAGGGAAATACTAAAGGAGTAAAAGGATAAATCCTGTGCCTCGGGTAGAAGAAAATTATTGTCATGAATTGCTTTCTATAGGAGATAAATTAGATAAAGGGAAAAGCCTGTACATGTATTTGTAATGTAATAAGTTACAACCTCTGTTTCAGATTAGAATAATGTTGAAAACAGTGCTGACTTGATTGACTTACAGATAAAGTACCCCAAGCTCAAACTCTGTTCACCCCATTTGAACTGCTTTATGGATGGCACCCTTACGGCTTGCAGGATATAGCATAAACAAGAAAATATGAGAGGAAGAGGAAAACACCTCATTTCAATGTGGACATTTTGCTGACCTTCAGGATAGGTTAACAAAATATAATGCTTCTAATAAAAGTGTATATGGAAAAAGAGCAAAATCACCACACACACACACAGACTAGCAGCATATAATAAGAATGCTGATGTCAGAGAATTTAAACAAGGAGAGAAAATTACTGTCTTAGTACCCACTATTGGAAATAGCACTGAAGAACTATGAACTGCCAAAGGTGTCCCAAGTAAAACAAACGATAAGCAAGAAATCCTAGGCACACCACCATGTAATGGAAGCAAAACACAAAGGTTTGAAGTTTGAAACAGATAAAAACCACTTTAATAAGGAAATAAAATAAAATAAAAAGTATTTAACAAGTAGGAGCCTTCACAATGATAAGCACTTTTGGCACTGGCCTTCTTCAGAACATTATTTCATTTGGATCACCTTCCATAAATTAAAATAAAAGCTATCCAACGAGTAATCCTGAATCATGGAAATACCTTCTATACAACCAATTCCACTGCAACCAATCGAGTTACTGAAACCAGACAAGCCTTCAAGCATTAACCAATGGTTAATCACCTATTCATTGTAATAGGTTTTGATGGAGCCTATGCTTTTGATCCAAGATACCAAGTAGCACTGCAGCCAATAAAAATACTGAAATGAAGTGAGCCTCCAAACATTATTCAATGGTTAAATGCCTATTTCCTTAGAATAAGCTTTAGAGGGGCCATCGCATTCAATCCAGGGTAGTGATCAGCTCTTAAGTTCACGATCCACTTTACCTCACAAATTTCAGTCCAATATACATAGATGTATACATGTAGAAGACATTCAAAAAAGGAGGAGGAAGGACAGGGAGATAAAATAACACTATAAATTGAGAAACGGTAGGTTAAGGAATTGGGAAGAGAAATAAAGCAAGATAAAATAAGTAGAGAAGGGAGGAAAATGAAGAATATAGGGTAGGGAGAAACAGGAAAGAATAATAAAGAGATAGAAAATGACTGGGGAACTGAAAATAGACACTAAAGCCTGGGATGTCAATGGGCCAGGGCCAGGAAAGAGAAAAAAAAAAAAAGAATTCTGGCATATGTAAGGAAAACACAGGCACTGACTATAACATTATAAGAGACGCAATTAAATTCTAAATATAACATTATAAGAGACGCAATTAAATTCTAAAGAACATGAAAATATGTGTAAGTGAGGATGTAATGTGGAGGCTAACTCCTCCTGGGAAAATAGAAGGCAAAGAGAGGTTGTCATACTGGAGAAAAGGACATGTCCCACACTGATAGAAGGGAGAGCAGAGAAAGGAAGATTTGCAGACATTGAGGAATAGCTAGAAGGAATAAGGATCTCAACAATGGCAGTGTATATCTACAGAGCCTCAATAAAACAAATGAGACTTATATTAGGACTTATTGCGCATTTTCAGGAATGAATAGCACTATGTGTTGGGGGCTGGAATAATACCATCAGGAGGGGGGAAGAAGAAGCGGAAGGTCCCAGAGCAAGAAGAATAACTAAAGAAGGAAGATTCCTAAAGGGGTTCTTACAGGCAGTGGTACGGGTGAATGCAACAGGTACAGATGCAGGGAGAGTCATTACATATTATTCTGCAAGCCATGCAAGTTGGCCGAGAATAGACAGAAGCTAATTTTCACACCCCTGACTCTCTCAGACCATGCCATGATATGATTGAAAATAGAGGTAGAGAAAAAGAGAGAACAAAAAAAATACTAGGGGTATCAACATACCCAGCAGAGGATGACAGAGAGAAAAATAAGCTTAGACTATAAAATTGGTGATAGATAAAAAAAATTGTCAAGAAATAAAAGAGAAATGGGATAAGATGATATTAAAAGAAAGGATACAACAGTAACAGGTTAAAAGGGAATCATCTAAAAGCACCAGCCACTGTTAATAGGAAGTGAAACAGAACAGATAACATGGGATGAACCTGCATAATTTTGATAGGATAGGATAAGGGAACTGGGCTGAGACAGCCATTCAAAGACAATTCCCAATAGGGGATAGAGAGATGATCAGAGAAAGATACTGAGGAAGCAAGAATTAAAAGAAGAACAAGAGAGCAAAGTGGTCAGATGATCAAAAGAATATATGGGGAAATTGAAATAAAAATAGGAACTAGGCAGGTGCCCCATCAAAAATAAAATGGTTTCACAATAAAATGGGCAGGGGTACCCAAGGCAATATATAATATATACAAAAGAAAGAAACAATCAATAAGGATATCCAATATAACGAAAATAAAAATCTGGATACTAGAAAAATGAATAATAAATCCACACCATCCCCTAACGGATCATAAATGGTTCATTGGATTAAGATTAAAAATATATAGTATAGACTCCGGATGTGTAAACAACAGTTAAAATAGCATTATCACCATACATACTGTCTTCTTCAGAACTAAAACGCCATCCTCTTCATACAGTTTAAATAACTTAATTGGCGCCAAAAAGTTCATGTAGCTTTAAGATGTAGTAACTTTTTGGCGCCAATTAAGTTATTTAAACTGTATGAAGAGGATGGCATTTTAGTTCTGAAGAAGACCAGATGTAATGGTTGAAAGCGCTTAACTTATGTTTACATGTTATTGAGTCTATATTGTTATATGTGTCAGTTTGTCCATTTGCCCCATTAAACTGGATTAAAACTTGGTATTGTGGCACTTATTGATGGATCCGGAAGTGGATATTGGAAAAAAAAAGATTACTCTGTCTAACAAATGACATATTAATCACATTTGACAATGGATCCCATTCAGAAGATAGACTCAACAGAAAGCCAGACTTCATATGGTTGAGACCATATGATCTACTTTCCAATATGTCGAATGACAGAAAACAACAAAAATCTTCTGCAACCCCCATACCCCCTGTATATTTTATACACTAACTCCAAGATTGCACTGTAATGAGGAAAAGGGTAAATTCCCTGAGCCCCACTGTACCACAGTGTCCATTCAAAAGCTCTGACATTTTGGAAAGTCGATCATATGGTCTTGACCTAATTAAGTGTGACTTTCTGTTGAGTCAATCTTCTGAATGGGACCCATAACAATATATATAGAGAAGACATACAGGAATCATGAGATATTACAAGAAGGTTTGGGAAGAGATCAGGATGCAATAAAAAAATCAAGACAAACCTAAGACATTTTGATAAATAAAGGAAGAGAGGACAGTGGGAAGAACATTTTAGGAGGAATGTTGGAGAAGGAGATGACATATATAGGTGTGATATTAATGGAAACAGTAGAAAAAGTCTTACCCTATCTCATCATCAACCAGCTTCTTACCCCCACACAGCATGGATTCAGACCCAGTCATAGCACCTCCACTGCTCTCTTCTCCTTTCTTGAAACAATTAACAAAGTCCATGATTCCAGCCATTTTGTGTCCACCCTTCTCCTCGACCTCTCCAAGGCATTTGACACTATTTCCCACAACCTGCTACTTAATAAACTCTCCAAACTAAACCTATCCCCTTCCTGTGCCAAGTGGTTCTCCAGCTACCTCACAACCAGACAACAAGCAGTCAACTGGAATAAAGCCATTTCACCCTTCCTTAATACTCCCACAGGTGTCCCCCAGGTTCCATTGTAGGCCCCCTATTATTCAACATATTCATTAACAACTTCTACCAAGCCATTCCAAACTCCAGCCTCATCCAATATGCTGACAATTCTACCATTATCTGCTCCTCCCCTTCTATCCTCAGTCTAAATAAGCTTACCCAAACTGCCTTCTCCTCTACTTAGCAGCAGATGCTAGACAGCCATCTGGCTCTTAATGCAACCAAAATTAAACTTATGTTATTCACTGCCTCAAAAACCTCCTCCCTAGATAAACACTCATTTATAATCACCAGCAAAAATAACACTCACCTAGAAATAGTCTCTGACACTGAACTACTAGGTGTACTCATAGATGATCAACTAAAATTTGACAAACATTTACAAGTAAATATAAAAAAACTCCACAAAAAACTTGGTATGCTATACTGCCATAATCGTTATATCTCTCCTTCCACTAGGCTTATACTAGCCAATGCTTATCTCATCTCATCCCTCCTATATAGTGGATCTATCCTCACCAACCTGCAATCCTCCCTCAAAACAAAACTCTCCTCTTGCTATAACAAGATATCAAAATTTGCAGCAGGTAATAGAGCCATTTCTCACCATTGTAATTCTCTTCACCAACTAAACTGGCTTGGGCTACCTAGTCTTCTCATTTATACCAAACTCATCCAAGTGCATAAACTCATTTACAACTCCTCTCTTTGTCCCTCCCTAGCCACTACCTTTGAAATGCATGAACCAGAATGACTTCTAAGATCTAATTCCCAAAAACTAATTAAATTGCACAAGCCCACATGTCCAGCTGGGAATCACCTAATGTCCTTCTCTCTTGCATGCCTCTGGAATTGTCTACCATCTCCTATCTGCATCACCAGCACTCTCTCCTCATTTAAAACCTTGCTGCACTCACACCTAACTTCACAATGGAAGTGCTCCTGTTCCCATCCTACCTAATCCTTCTAATACCACTTCCTACTCTCCTAGAACTACATACGCCATCACTATTTGACCAACTACTTAACAGTTACCCTATGCTGCTACTTTTGTGTAAAAAAAAAAAAGTTTTTTTTATTGCTGTTTCGCAAACTATACTGATGTAGTCTATCATTATTAACCTTTTCTTATTATATTTACTTTGTATTCCTATGAGATAATCTGTAATGTCAATGTGCAATGTGTACTATGTATTTGTATTTTTCTGGAGCTTTTCTCCCCAGGACTCCATTGAAAATGGGCTCCTTGTGGTTCAATTGGACTATCCTAGCAAACAAACTGCAAATAAACAAACTGCAAATAAATAAATAAATAAATAAATAATGCCATGAGGTCTACATATGATGGCATATATATGAGAAGGTAAATGAGTAGTTACGAATATGGATGACAATAACAAGTGGACGTAGATCAGAAAAAACAGGTGGTACAGGTGTGCATAATGCCACAATTTACATATCCAGGACAGGCCTTTTGAAGTTGTAAGGAAATATTCGAAAAAAATGAAGCAGATAAGCAGAGAGGTTATATGGGAAGGAAAGAAATACAAGAGTATCATGAGAAAGAATTGTACTATCAGTAGAAAAAGGAGGAATGGGGGACAGGCTTGAAAGAAAACTTATAAGCTTGTCTTATAATAAACATACTAAGACAGGTGGATACAGACTGTAGGGTTGACTGTAAATATATGATAATGCAAAGAAAGGGAAGATTAAGGAATGGAAGGAAGGGACATAATGGAGGTGATGTTGGAAACATTGCCAGAGAACTTAAAAATGAATGGATGAGGCAAATGTAGAAGGAATTTCAAAAACATATAACAGGAAGGAACAGGGGTGAGGTGGTGAACATGGATAGCCCTTACAGGTAAAATGAAAATGGAAGTCCAAAAATAAATGGCTACATGGAGATGAGGAAGAAAATAAAAACAGGTGATATAATGGTACCAGCTGGAAGCAGGTGGTAGGTTAAAGACTTGGGGGAAACTGAGAAATGAGAAAGGAGTTTCAAATAGAAAGGAATCTAGAGTGGGAATGTCAAGGGATTAGAAGTGCATGGAGGAAATTTCAGAGGCAATGGAGCTGAGACAGCAGGGACTCCAGAACTAATACAAGAAGTACAGATGATAAAGACAGGTGGCAAGAAGACGAGAGGATTTTTAAAGACAGGAAGAAGATGGATAAAAAGAAAAGGACAAGGTGTAGTAGCACATTTAAAAAGAACATGTGAGAAATAATTAGGTACCAGTCTCAGTGGAAGAACAGCCATAGTCCAGTTACCAGGCTATATAACAAAATCACATACATTTCTGATCTTTGCAAGGATGTGCTGCATGAATACTTTTATAATCCAATGAGATTAACTAGAATGTTCACAGCTGTGTGCAGAACATGCTGGAGATATAAAGAAGAAGCATTACCATGGGAATCACATTTTCTAGAATGCAGGTTTCTGGAACATTTTCAGGAAGAAACAAGACACTTGTTAAGAGAAGAGCAGCTAGGAGTGGGCACACTAACTAAACAATTATTCTTTATAGGTTATGAGGAGAGGTGCCAGAAAACCAAAAAGAAGTAATACAGCTGATAATGACAAAACAGGAAAGAAAGTGATCAAAAAGAAATGGCAAAAAAGGCAGCTCCTAAGGGGAAGGAGGCAAACAAGATAATAAAACAGCTGTTAGAGGAGGAAAGGAAAGAAGGGAAATTAAATTTACAGATTCAGAAGAATGAGGGGCCCTAACTGAAGAGGTCCACAAAAGCAGACTAGAACAGGTAAGGAAACCAAAGAGTGAAAAGGGGGGTTGTAAATATGTAAATAGTTAATAGAAGCTCATATAATGGAAAAGTAGTCCCAAAGTAAAAAGGAATAAGGGATGTATGCTGGCAGATTGGATAAAGAAGATACCACAGGCAAAAAGGAGAGGTGAATTATAAGGGAAGGAAGCAGAAAAGAATGGCAGAATAACTTGGGAGGTAGACAGCTGAAAGGGTGCAGTTTATAAGATGGTTATATGTAAACTAAACAGTCACTGGAGCACTTGAGGAAATAGCATAAGTACATTATAATAATTTAAAACCTGTATATGCAGTAATGAGTTTTAACCCTTTAACTGGTTGGCATAGAAATGCATAAACTGTATATCATAGGCATGTATCCCTATGGGATATATTAACATGACTGTAGAACAGACAATATTCTATTTACTGTTATAAATCAATATTGCAAGTTTGATGTAAAAGAAAGAATTCAATGCATACACATTAACAGCACGAAATATTCTTAGAATGTAATCCCTAGTACTGAGCTATGAAATTTGGGCTGTTAACTTTGGCTGTGTCTTGTTCATCAGTTTAAAAATAAGTAACTAGCCAGTCACTATGGAAAAGTCAAATGCACCATACATGAGGATTGCACATAGCATGTAATGTTATTGATGACAATTTTGATAATAAATGCTATTCTTTCAAAAAAAAAAAATCAGCAAGCCTATATCCAATTAATTTAATTTAGATGGCTGTTGTGATTGCAGCTGGGTAAAAGTGTACAATTCATGTTTTATGTATTAGGTTAGTATGTCACAGAGATGCATGTGCGCGCACACACACACACACACACACACACACACACACACACACACACACACACACACACACACACACACACACACAACTTTGAAAATTGAGATAAAACCATAAAAGCACTTAGAAGATAAGAGGGTGAAGTATGACATATGTGAGCCAATATTCATTATAACTAATAATTTCCATATGGCATAAAGGATCAAATGAATTATTTCTAAGTAGTATGTAACATGCAACGAAGACAGCATGGCAAACACGTGCATATCTGAATGTAGGTTACACACAGCCACAGCTCTTAGTACTTTGCCTTGGAGATTCATTGAATGAAATATCGCTATATGTTTTGTGTTTTGATGGGGCATAAAAGGAGAAGAAAATACCAAATATATTATTTTACATATGAGGAAATCATACTACAATATATTTTTGGAAGTTATTAACAAAGAAAACATGACATTTTTGAATGGAGAACAAAGGTGGGCCATCTACAGACCTTGGAAACTACAGACCGATAAGTCTCACTAGTCTTATATGTAAAGCCATGGAAAGAATTATCATGGAAATGATCAACAGAGATATAGTAAACCTCCAGACACTGGACCCAACCCAATTTGGTTTCATCAAGGGCAGATCATGCCTACTAGAAAGTAACCAAAGCATTTGACACAATACTTCACTCGGGCATTGTTGACAAACTCGGGAGGTTAGGCACAAACTCTTATGTCACCCGGTAGATAGCCAACTGGGTCATAAACAGGAACCAGAAAGTTAGAATTTGGGACCCCACCTCTACAAAGATGCTAGTCACAAGTACAGTCCCTCAGGGATCAGTCCTTGGACCGCTCCTTTTTGGCATTTACTTCTCTGAAGTCAAGGCCAATGCCAGTGATCTCTGGCTGACTAAATTTGCAGATGATTGCAAATTAGGAGCTGTTATTTAATCCCACACTGACACAAATGTTCTCCATGAGGGGCTGACACAGACAAACAACTGGTGTCAGAGCCTTGGACTGAAACTAAATGCCAAGAAATGCATAATAGTATCCTTTGGGAAGTCATATACCCCTGGTAACTATCATATTGACAACACACCCCTTAGAGTTGACCCAGTAGTCAGGGACTTAGGGACAAACATAGATAATAATCTAGCCTTTGCCCATCATGTGTCTATAGTAGTGAGGAAATAATTTTATGTTGCGCAACTTATAAACAAAGGTATGGCATTTGGCATTCATCAGACCTATCATTGAGTACAATGCCCCCTTTGGGATGTACCCAACCAGGCAAATCCAACAACTGGAATGTCCACAGAGGTTCCTTACTGAAATAATACAGGGCATAAGTAAAATGTCCAATGCAGACCACCTCAAGGCCCTATACCTGTATTTTGTTTCCTACAGGCTTCTGAGGTGAGATCTATGCGTGGCATACAGGGCATTGTCAGACCCCACTCTGATGGACCTCCTGCATATCCACAAAACTAACAGCACCAGAATTAACCATTCTGAAGTTTTCAACCTTTGCCTGTGATATAAATAGGACCTGCTGGAGACAGGTATGTATCCCACAGACTACCTTGTCTGTGGAACAGGCTCCCTATCCATGTAAAGCAGAGTTCTTCCCTAACCCAATTCAAGTACAACTTGGACAATTGGATGGGGAACAGGACATTTATCCCTTGGTTTGGCACCTATGTCTCTAATGGACAAAGGCAACCTGTAACTGGTTCATCAAACAGGCCCCTGCTTGTACATGTTTCATCTCCCTAACCCCTGCTTAAACTTATCAAGGGTATCAGAACTTGTCAGAGATTTGAGATGCATAGCTAGGCTTAAAAAGACCCTTGTGGTTGCTAGCCTAATAAACACCTATGAACCTATGAACCAAAGATTTAGTGGCTGAGAGAAATCTGAGCATAGTTTTATGAAGGAAGAAGTGTTAAGTCTAAAGGGCGAGGTGGCATGAATTCCTACACTAAATATGAGCAGGGCAGGGGGCTGCAAGGTATACAGTGTATAAGTAGTGGAGGTGGGTTTACATGAGTTTCTTACTGACATGAGGATAAGTCTAGAAGTTATAGCCCAACAATATGCCTGGTTGGTGGGTGCACAAGTGTTTTATTTTTAAATACTGTTTCTGATTTTCAGGGTAGTTATTCCATCAATTAATGTCTAATTCCCTTCCGTTTTCTAAATGAGGTTTGCACCACAAACCATCTTGTCCCTCTGCCTTGTTGGGGTTTGCTGCCTGTACAGCTCATGAAAAGGTAACATTTAATGGAAGGATCTAGGGATTCTATTGTCAGTTTAGTGAAGCAGTTACAGAGGTTAAGTCAATCACTCACAGCGACCAGGTAAGGGCATCTCAGTTTATGTATAAATATATCTACATATATATATATATATATATATATATATATATATATATATATATATATATATATATATATGGATTCCATTCTCTTAATCGACAACACAGTTTGTCGAGTAACAGAAGATCGCACCCACTTTAGCGAAAGTGCACAATATCGAAAGTGCACTTTCGCATAAGCCGGTTATAGTGGGGATAAGGAAATATATCCTTTTCCCCACTGTAGTGTGATCTCGGAGTTGGTATATTTAAGTAGGGAGGGTGTGGGGGGCACATTTTCAATTTAATTTTTTGTTTTTTTGGCAAGTACACTTTTGATGATGTGCACTTCCGCTGAAGTGGGTTCAATCTTGTTACTCGACAACTGTGTTGTCGATTAAGAGAAGTAGACCCATATGTATATATATATATATATATATATATATATATATATATATATATAGGAGCATTGAATACTATTAACACTATAGTTGGCTGACATCAAAATTTAGTGGACTAAGCAGATGGTCAACAGGTATATAGGATTGCACAATTTTTACAGTTGGGGAATATACCCTTTCCCCAACACTGTGATCTTAAAGTTTGTATTTGTAATTAGCAGGGGCTGTGAGTGTGCAGAGGCTTGCTTTTTGTTTTTTTTAAGTTTAATTTTCAGTGTATGCATTGCAATGAGACTGATACTTGGTGCATACTTAGTAGCATGTCAATATGAATAATATTGATCATTTGGCGTGACCACAAAAGGACAAAGACAAGAATGTGTGACACACAAATTGTGCTAATCACAAAACATCGACAACTTCTCTTCCATTATCAGTAAACAACAGCTGCAAAACATAGATCAAGTATCATCTGAATAGTCCTATTGTTAGGAAAATGTTTTTTAGTACCATAGTGTATAGGGTTAGGGTTGGCACACATGAGTAGGGTGGTGCAGGGGGGGGTGAAGTTCCCCCGACCTACTTACTCACTTGTGTTAACCCTAACCCTTTCCATACCCCTGCCCCAACCCTAGGCATTACGTTACTAAAAATCCTTTCACAAACAGTACCGTTAACCAAGACAAAAAGACACAGAAAACCCACAATATCAGTCAGGCACAATGCTAAATCTATTCTCTTACCTAAAACAAACCCACAAACAATCGCATGTACATCCTGCTTGCTATAATGCAAGACTGCACATTTTCATAACCACCACCTTTCCAATCAACCATGCATTGATAAGCAGAAGTTTGTTTCCTTTTCATTCAGGTATACTATATACAGCTTGAATTCCACCAAGTGCGATTCTCAGAAATATGCATTTTCTCATTTGTCAACTCACTCTTTCTCAGAGATGTGTGTTCTACCAAATGAATGCCAGTTGCAGAGCATATTTATCTGGTTACCAGTAGACTGGTCAATAGTAGCTAAGACTGATCAGTGTATAGTCAACCTACTTTGGTTGACATTGCTTACGGTCAACAGTTGTGAGATAAATGATGATCCCCAGAGTAGGGGAAATATGCCCCTTCCCAAGCAACTTGTGCAATGTCAAAGCTAGTATATATGATCAGCAGGAGGTATAGGGGGTGAGGGGTGCTTGCCCCCTGCAAAAAATACTTTTTTGTTTTGCATATTATGAGGATTAGCCTCAGAGCATGCAGAGTACCATGTACATGTGCTTTGTCTGGATCGACTATTAATACAAAATTGATACTATATATATATATATATATATATATATATATATATATATATATATATATATATATATATATATATATATATATATATATATATATATATATATATATATATATATATATATATATATATATATATGTCCCCTACAGATGATCGAAATCTTAAAACTTTGACTTTCATGTGGGCAAGACCATATGATCGAAGTTTTAAAACTTTGAACATTCTGAATGGAGATCTCTGTATAGTGCGGAATGGGAAACAAGTTGGTATATTTAAATAACAGGGGGTATGGGGAATTTTTTTTTTTCAGGTGTCCGAACTATATACAGAGAGAGAGAGAGGTAAATACATATAAATGTAATACAGTTTATGTTAATTTGTTCTAAAGCAAAGTAAGAAGAAGAGGTAATAGCTTAGTGGGTTTTGACATTTTCTTCCATCACTCTGGTCAAGTCAGTTTGGGGGATTTCTTTAGGCAGTGGTAGGAAATTAATTTAGGTCCATTCAGGTAGCTGGTGGCTTATTCTTACAGAGGTAGTTGGACCTTTCGATTGCTTGGCAACCATCCTCTTCTTCTTTGCACACAGGATAGGCTCATCTTTTAGACACAGTATTTTGATTTGAAAAATAAATTAATTAATGAACCAAAGGAGAAAGTTTGCATATTTGAGAGGGCCCTTTATTTCTCCTTACTTGCAGTTTTATTTCAGTAAATTTAGATAGCTGCTCATTCTTTGGGCTGTTTTCTTCAAGTATATACACAGCAGTCTCCAACTGTCTGCTGCAGGGTGGGTAGGAGTGCAATGTTAGCTCTTGCTTGGGTTGGATTCATGCTAAGATCTGACAGGATTTTCTTTCACTTCTGTCACACAGCTCAAGCATCAAATTTTCATAGAGTTCCCCCATTGTAGCTTTATATTTGCATTGCCCCTTGTATTTCTTGTTTATGGTGATTTACTGAAATTCATAGTTAATCAATGAATACTTGACCTTAGTGATTTACATAATTTCTCATTTACATCATCATTTTTGCAGTGGCAAGGATAATTTATATAAAATGGAAAATGCATTAAATAAAAAGGGGGTTGAGGGTTTTGATAATAAGCCAGACTTTTGTGAGGGTAATTAAAGATGATATTGCCATACAACAAATTTTGTTTCGATTTTTCTTTTGATTATACTATTATCAGTTTTATGGTTGTTAGAATGGTAGGGCTCTTGAGATAGATCCTGGATTTGATCCTGGGGAGCTATTTTTTTTTCTTTTCTTCTTTCTTTCTTCTCTCTTTTATCTTTCTCCTTTACTTAAGCAACTCTCCTTAGATCATGGAGAAGGTTTATACATATCTCTGAACTGTTCTTAAATTCCAGGGACACCCCTTATTTACACAAAAAAATGCTCTCACCTTTGTCTTTCTAAACCGGCATTTGGTAGGAAAGGTAGTGGATTTCACTAATTATGACAATAATTTGAGTTATGGACATCTTATACTTCAGGAAATGACTATTAATTTACACTACCTTATTCTTTCTACTCTCACGTTAGTAGTACTTTAGGGTAAAGTGTCCCTTATTGTCCATATTATGTCTGTTTCTGAATCTAAATCTAGAAGTAAGAGTTTGGAAGTCATGGAATATATGGTAAGTATATTTAGCATTGGTTTTAAAGAGGTGGTGTCTTCATTAAAGGTCAGTTCTATATTTGGATTTGTGTATGAATTTGAATATTCAAATGTATAAGTTTATACTGTGTATGGTGTTTAGGGGCATCCATGAATTTTCTTAATTTTTTGTGTGTGCTATGTTTCAAATGGACATTACTTCATCCAAGTTACTTTCAAGAAAGAAGAAGAAGGCCAAAGATAACAAATGATAAGCAGAAGTTTGTTTCCTTTTCTTTCAGGTAGAATGAGATATCTGCCAGCACAACGCACAGCATATATGTCTGAATTTCAAGGCTGGTGTTTTGACCTAGCTTTTGAACTAGCTTAAGCGAGTTGCTATTTTGGGTAGCTATACTTCCCAATATTAAATATATATATATATATATATATATATATATATATATATATATATATATATATGTATATATATATATATATATATCTATACACACACACACACACACACACACACACACACACACACACACACACACACACACACACACATATACATACATGGAGTCTGCATGTCCTCCCCGTGGTTGAGTGGCGTTCAAAAGACATGCGTGAATGGGTGTGCCTTCGTTGAAGGATGGGCATGAGGCTGGCAGCTCGGCACCACAAAAATCGACTGCCAATCATTAGCGACCGGAGTTCCGCTGTGGAGACCCCTAACCGGGAAACGCCGAAAGAAAAACAAACATACATACATACATACACACACACACACACACACACACACATATATATATGTGTGTGTGTGTGTGTGTGTGTGTGTGTGTGTGTGTGTGTGTGTGTGTAATAGATATGAGCTTTAATATCAGCTTATAAGTTCATTACAACAAAACTTGTTTTACTTGTTTTTGTCACCTGCTTAACTTACAGTGATAATCCATGTAATTTAGGTATCAACTTCTTCACTAGATGGGTGGCACAGTTATTTATTATATTAGTGTTACTTACAGCTCCCATAGTTTTTAGGTTTTGGAGTGTGATCCATGTGAAGTATAGGATATAGTGTGTGTGTGTGTGTGTGTGTGTGTGTGTGTGTGTGTGTGTGTGTGTGTGTGTGTGTGTGTGTGTGTGTGTGTGTGTGTGTTTTCATTGTATTTATATATTTTTTTCATTTCTTTTAGGTGAATGCCATCATTACAGGAGTTCAGGGACGTGTTGCTTAGGACTGCAGGAAGCCAGATTCCTAGTTAAAGAAATGCCACCTTCCAATGTTCAGCAGTCATCAGACACTCACAATTTTCCATGAAAATAACTAGTCAACAGGTACCTTTCACAGCACCACAAGAAAAAAACCTCATGCAAAAGGAGCTAGTAAGAAGCCAAGGAAGGATCTTGAGTTTTGCTTAAAGATAGCACACCTATTTCAGCCTCCCCAGATAATAAGGCACACTCACATCATCAATGTTTAGAGGAGGGGGGTCAGTCAAAAATAGATGCGTATTTTACAGAGCTTTCTTGAGGCTCTTAATAATGAATGGGGATCTAGGTTATTTGAATTGGTGGTAGGTAGGGGTCTCCCTCTTCTGGCAGAGTCAAGTTCAAATTCATATGATACAAGTTTTATGAGTCCAGAAGGTGATTGTATTTTGGTTTCCTAACAGCCTTTGCCTGGAGAACAAGTTAACATAGTCACTTCAGCCTGTATTCATGTTTTTGGGAATGAGCAAGGTTTGTTGATGCAGGCCTCTCTCCACCTGCCAGCCAACATCATAATTTCCTGCCCATGTTACTCATTCTGTTAAGGAAAATATTTGGAGAGGGGCTTATGCTGAGATTGTAGATTTCATTGATCCAGCAAGAATACAAAGTACCATGAATACAGATTGTCCAGTACTCAAGAGCCTCTTAGCTGCATTGTTGGATTAGTGATGGAATTGGGTGATCTCTTGAATTTTGTTTGTAGGGTGGTGGCCCTTCATGAGATCATTAACTAATTTCTTGCAAGGTAGATGCAAGAAGCATCATAGCGTCAAGGTGACCAGGAAAGTAAAAGCAGACCTTTGATTGTGGTCCTTATTTCCAGCTAACTTTAATGTCAGGCCATTCTAGCAGGAGGACTGGATGAAAAGTGGTGCACTGCAATTATTCACTAATGTTGCTGGGGGTTTGAGACAGGAGCATATTTTATTATTTGTCTATCCCATATACACAACAGGAGTTTGGAACATACTGGCTGATAATCTCTGTCAGCTGCAGGTTGACTAATTTTGGTAGGTGGCCAAGAAAGTGGTAGCTTTGCCCACAAGTATACCACATATAGTTGTGGGTGGTTGGCAATATACATCTAAGCTACTATGGTGGAATTTCTGAGCTTCCAACACCAGGAAAGCTTATGTAGCAGCTATTAGAGTGTTTAGATGTTTCTGGAGTAATTTGCCAAAAGGTGAGAGGCCATTGTCAGCCCACCTTTTAGTACATTATTTAGCATCTTGTTGGGCAAGAGGAGATGCACCTAGTATTGTGAAAGTACACTTATTTGCATGAAGCCTGTTCACTAGAGCTTTCAGTCCTCAAAATTTCATGAAGTATTAATTATTTTCCAGGCTCTTAAAAGGCTGGGTCAGAATTTAGGGCATGTGATTTGACTAACATTGCCTATTAGTAACTCATTCTCAAAGTTATATTTGTAGGTGCCCATTCAGTTTTTCATGATAATCATGTGTATGTTCTTTGGTCTACCCTTTTTATATTTTGGGACTTTTTAGATTCGTGAGATTCTTGGGTGTTCACAATGGCTTCATGTTACAGTGGTTCAAGATGCAGTGCTAATTTGGATTGGATATTCCACAATCAATCAATCAATCAGGAAGGTACAAGCAAGTGATCTTGGACAGTGCCACAGCTCCCTTACTCTGTCAATCTCACTGGATTATTACTTTGCAGAAGCTTTCTTGCCCTTATAATTTCGACAGTAAATCTAATTAAGAGAACTTGTAGATGGACGTCCCATGCTGTCTTTTCTTATGTTAGATACTTGAGAATGTTGGTTGTTCTCATTCGTATTATTTATTTTATTTGTTTATTTATTTATTTATTTACATTTGTTTACCAGGAGGTCTACTGGGCTAGAGTGAGCCCATTTTCAGTACAGGGCCAGGGAAAAAAGCTCCAAAAACAAACAAACAAGCAAACATGAACGCTACAGAATCAAAACAAAATCAAACATACATGATATAGAATACTAAATTACAGATAGGTGACACAATAAAATAGATAGTATAGAGGTTATACAAATAATAGGTTACAGTGAGTAATAATGAAATGATTTTAAATATGCCAAACATGAGTACAATTGATGACATAGAAAATTAATGTATCTCATAGTTATTTGTCTTTTGTTTCAGGTGGTATATGAGTGGTGATTTTAGGACAGTCATTTATACACCAGGCAGGCATCAGCACACAGATCTTGTGAGGAAAATGAAACTTAGGTCTTCAACCTAGTATTTCCAAAATAGTCTGGAAAGATTTTGCTGGCTTAAGCTGGGATCTTCAACTGCCGGTATTACATCAGTTTTTTTATGAAGTAGGTCAGCCACATATTATTATAATTTATTTTATTATTTATTTGTTTGACATTTGTTAACCGGGTTAGTCCAACTGGACCAGAGGCTTATTTTCAGTGGAGACCCAAGGAGAAAAGCTCCAAAAATACAGACAATATTAGGTACATAAGATTAACATTGCAGACAATTGAAGGTACATAAGAAGATACATTCAAGTAAAAAATACATTTTCAATAAATTTAAGTAGCAAACAAATGTACACTACATTTTCTTTTCTTTCTTTTTTTTTTTTTTTTTGTGAAAGTATGAGCAGCAAAGGACCTAATATACAGAGAGCAATTGATTATATTGATTAAGTAAAATAGAGAGAAGTATTTATTATCATTCATTTAGGGGACAATGATATTGGGAAGATTCTTAAGTGGAGGTGTTTTGTCATGTATTCTGAGAGACATTCTGAAAATACAGAAAATATTCCCTGTCTTGCCTTTTGTCTGGTCCTCAATTGTCCCAAGATTATCTTGGGCAGGGACTGTTAACCATTCAGCTTTAGACACAGCTCCTATTTTTTTAAAACACAGAATGACCTGTGCCACTCACTAATTGGATTTCAGAATGATTCAACATTGGGACTTTGTTGATAAGGATCCAGTTTGGTTTTTGAATGATGGGATACACCTTTCAGATACAGATTTGGATTTATCTAACCTCAGTCTGGGTCTTTGTCTGAATAAACTGTTATCATTTTAATGCCTTATTGTTCAAATAGGGGTATGAAATGAAAGAAAGAAAGAAAGAAAGAAAGAAAGAAAGAGAGAGAGAGAGAGAAAGAAAGAAAGAAAGAAAGAAAGAAAGAAAGAAAGAAAGAAAGAAAGAAAGAAAGAAAGAAAAAATGGTATTCTAAGACACAGGAGGTTTGAAAGTTGTTAATCTGCTGCTATACACTATAGTTGTTTCATTCTGGTGGTTTATTACAGTCAGGAAGTTGCAGCATGGAAGGTGATCTCTGTGTGAGCTAACCCACTTTTTTATTTCCCCTATCACTTCCCTGGGTCATTCTAACTTCAGAAGAAAGAATTGTGAGCTGTTTATAAAGCTGCATATGGTCAATGACAAATTTGCTGAAGAGGCATAGTTAGAAGCCACTCAATGGGAAGGGGACAGGCCAAATTAGCAGAGCAGTCTATATGGGTATTTACTGGAATTTTATAGTGTTTATGAGTTTATTTATTCTTGGTAAATTGATGTATCATTTTAATAAAGTGGTCACAAAGAACACTGATGAGTTTGGTATTTTGTGGGGGAATGTGGGGCTGAATGAGTTAAATAATGTTGCTGCCACAAAGCACCTTATCCCTCTGCTTCACGGGTGTGTGCTGCCTGAAACAGCTGTATATAACGGCAGACTCGGAGGCTCCCCATCATTTCAGTAGCTACATCATCCCACCTCCTTCAAAGTAAACAATAAACTGATGACAAAGTCCATCGTTGTGTTTGCTATTTTATGGGGGGGGAGTGTGGCTGAGTGGGGCAACTCTGAATTACTAAAAACTGCATGTTAAAAAATTGCATTGTTTCCTCTTGACCACTGTTTCCTCAAATAATTCAGGCTCATAGGCATCTCTGAGAATGAAAAATTTCATGCTACACAACATAACATTTTAAACGCACTACTAAAATGCATAGTAAACACTTTTCTCACACAGAAAATAGTTTCATAGAACATGCTACCATTTGATAAAACTGTTTAATTCATGCGTCAGCACCAAGGCCAATAATGGATTATGTTAAGTATTCATCCAAAGTTAGATAAGAGAGATAGAGAAATGTTATTAACTGATTTGTGGACCATAAGATGTTAGCAAGTAAAATATTTATAAATCCAGTATATTCATAATCCAGACTTCTATGAAAGAAATGTCCACAGAATTCAAAACATTATTCAGTACTGCATATTTACGTTTGAATTCTTTAAATGTCCACAGCAGTCCAAAACTTCAATCTAACATCATGGAACAGAAAATTTCCTTCACCTGTCATCATTTTATTTATTTTCCATCATGCCTGAAGATTCTATTTTCAGCTGATTGGGTCATGAATCCAAGGAAAAAGAGTAAAGAAAAGCTCTCTTCTTTATTATAACACGTAAGTCATCTCGGTGCTTATTTTAACACCCAAGTCAGGTCTCTCAATGAATACTTTTAAACTATATAATATAGTCTTATGGCATTTTGAGGTGTTGAGTACTCACAAATCAAAAAACAAATAATTTAAGGCCTGAGAACATAAATCGTATTAGAGTCTGCTTAAAGTAAATAACTGTAGCATTTAAGTTTGTGTGTGTGTGTGTGTGTGTGTGTGTGTGTGTGTGTGTGTGTGTGTGTGTGTGTGTGTGTGTGCAACTGCACATGCCTGCCCATCTAGGAACTCAGTTATGTTAGTCCTTGCACATATAAGAATATGTGCATTTACAAAGCTCCCGTCTATTTTCTTCCCCTTTTACACTACCTTTTGGTAAAATGCTCCTTGAGGTAATTGAATGATATACTTTGAGACAGACTATCTCTCACTTGGCAAACAACACAAAAACAAGACAGGTCCTCACAAAGATAACTGTTACTGAGAATAAAATACTCTGGTCATGTATTTTCCTTTGTAGGGTGACATTAAGTATCACATACTTTTGCCTCTGTTGAATCTTCAAAATTTTCAGATTTGCTAGTCAGTCTTGCATCTACAAGAAATCTTAACTTCTTTTTTCATTTCACATTTCAGATGTCATCTTAACTCGATCTTTGTGCTATTTCTGCTTGCTGTCTGAAACTCTGTTATAATACACATCTAAAAAACAGGTAACTTGTACTTGAACTTGCTTATTTTTGGCTTTTTTGTAAATGCTCATAGGTCCTTTTTTTAGATTTGTCTCGTTATCTGTTGAATTATATAAGCATGGAGAGGTAGATAAATTACAGGCATGTACTACAATGGGAAAGCAGAGTAATTAGATTACACCATTGATCCTAGCTGCACTGATAAAAAAAAATCTCTTAAACCTGGGTATTTAAATGTATCCTAATAAATGGGCTTTGACAGAAACAAATTTATCATGAATGGTGGACATGCCTTTCAACCTCTTAGAGCAAAAAAATTTGGACAAAGTCATAAATAATGGTGGTACAAAGGTCCGGAAATAGAGACAATTTTTAAATATTGCTTTTACAAACTAAGTAAGCTGAAAGAATAACAGGTTTTGCATTAACATGAATTTTTCTGAAGGGTATGAAGTCTGAAACTCAAATGCCTGTCATTATTTTCTGACTTCAATCTTTAATGATTTGCCAGTAATTTGCCAGAAAACCATAATTTTATGAAAATGAACCAAAAATATGAGGTAAAAATCTGGATATTCTGCAAAAATCTGTACAGTTGAGAGATATGATGTTCTAAAAGGGGTATGTTAATTTACAAATTCAGCCAAGTAAAAAAACATGATTGTTCATGTATGGCATAAAATCCATGTATAGTGCATTGACCACTTTTCTACAAACAACCATTTGTTTTTTTCAGTTGTTAAAAATGGCTTCCAAAAAATAATCAGAAATTGCCAGGAGTTGCAATGCTTGCTATGAGATAGATGGGTTCACAGACTTCTGCTGTAATACTGTAGTCTATTTTTCCTAACGTAGTTAAAGTCCATTTACTTGTGCTTGTGTGTGTGTGTGTGTGTGTGTGTGTGTGTGTGTGTGTGTGTGTGTGTGTGTGTGTGTGTGTGTGTGTGTGTGTGAAATACAAGTTTTAAATACTGAATGACTTTTATACTTTAAAAGCAAAATACTTCTTCCAACAGCAATTACATGCCATGCACCAATTTTCAAACATTAGGCAGAGTCAACATTTTTCACTCTCATTTTATTGGAGTTGTATTGAAGCCAAATAAACCATGTGGAACAATTGTTTTCACTGTTGATTTCTGTCTAACTTCCTGTCCTTATCAGGATAATGGAGAGACCATTTTTAGTTTGGTTTTGGTCCTACCTCATATCCCTTTAAAGACAATGGACAGACAGCTGCGTTTTGTTTTATTTCTTTATGTTTCCCTGTGGTAAAGCAATGGGGAGTGACTAAGGCCTTCCACCAATTACATGGGTTGCTGCCAGTTTAAAAACAATCACTCTTTGAGTGGTTGTGAAGGAATGGATGCTTGCATGAACTGCTGACATGAAGACACAAAGTGTCTATGAGTAATACCAGGTGACTGGTTGAACAGTGGGATTTATCATTTCCATCAGTTCACTCCATAAAAAGGTACATTTGACACTCTTTTATTGGTTATAGGATTAGGTAATTAGTTTATTAAGAGAAGTGAAGAACAGTGTCAGTAGTCAAATTTGTCATACACCATTTTGGGTGTTATGTTTATTGAAGAAACTTCTGTTAGTAGGCTTTATTTTGTAATTATGAATTTCTGAATTATCAAAGCTGATTTAGTTAAGATTAAATGCATGTTGTCTTACAATGCACACACACAAATTGATTAATTGCAACTGTCTTTTATGGTTCAAAAGTTATTTGCAAAGGAAGACTGAACAGAAAAGCTGATAATTTGTTGTTGCAGTAGTAAATGCAAGAGTAAGCACAAAAGTTGATAACATATATTGTTGAGGATAATTATAACTGATTTACTGCAACTCATTTATGCTACAAAAGCTGCTTGCTAAGAATGACTGAACAGAAAAAGATGATAATTTGTGTTGTAGTTTATTTCTGGTTTAGATTTCTAAGAGATGCTGATATTAAATAGCCTTTTGAGAGTCCTACTAAATATGAAATGCTGGTATCAACACAGCCAATGTATCTTTTATATTTCAAGTGCTTAGATGTCTCAACCCTAATGCAACTCATATACTGACTAGTACTGTAATGGCCACACTCCCCTCCTCTGCTAAGCTCATATCCTTTTTTTTCTCTAATAGGAGAACAAGGCATCTCCCATTACAGCTAGAGGTCTGAATAACATTCTCAGCTGCAGCTTAGACAAGGCTTGAGCATCCAAATTATTTTACTTCTCTGGAAGGCTTAAACCAGGAGAAGACATTAAGATTGGATGAAGATGCTGGCATGCAAACAAATTGCTATTAGGTAAACGATTACAAACAATGTGTTAGATTCATTAACAGCTATACTAAGTGCAGCTATCATGTACGCAGCACAATGTGATGCATTGTGTATCCAAATGAATGCTATTTCATATTCAATAAAACATTCTACACTTCATGGATTGTTGCCAAACAAAAGTATTTGGCAGAATGTGCTAATGAATGCATAAGTAAGCCGAATTACATGCTAATTAAGAAATCTGACATAGTGGAGCTGTTCAGGAAGCTATAAAACAATTGTATCCACTGAAGGTAGCCATCTGCCCTGAAATCCAAAACTCTTTGGATTACAGCCATGATTACACTTGGGGGAAAAAGCAAGTTAGCATTTGCTGCTGCCATTAGAAAGCTGTATGTGCAACAGACTTTAATTAAAGTTGCTGCTGCTGTTGTCAGACTTCTGCCAAAAAGAAGAAAGGTTTTTATACCTTGTTTGACTTACTGTGGACTGCATGGTGCAGAACATTGTACAGCAAGACTGGGTAGACATGGAAACAGTATATTGAATATGCTACCTCTTCCACCCTTATCTGAGGTCCAAGGTAAGCATGAAACATGATTAAAAAAATAACTGCTTAGCTCCATATGCAAGTAGTTTTATGTCCCTAAGATGGAACATCTGTTCTCTGTACAGTAATGTCAGTAATACTGTATGAATGTGATGTCTGCAAACGTCACCTATGAATTTCCAGAGTAATGTACATCAAACATTTTACTTTCCCACACATATATGGAACTGCAACTACATTAAAAATGTGCAAAGGCCAGTGCACAATCATCATCACTGGCACAGAGTGATGTGGGGGGGTGATACATGAGGGCAAGCCTAAAACCAAAGAAATTAGTGCACATTAATGAATTGTATTGCTTATATTTGAAAGGTCTGCAGCATACTCCCTGGTGTTGTCCTCCATATCAGGACCAATATTAATTTACAAAATAAGGGAAAAAATAAAAACTTCATAATAGTACACACAAGTCAATACAACACCCAAGAAAGTAAAGACAAGGAAATGCAAGTCTGCAGGTCATGTAAGAAGGAGAACAGATATGTAATTAAATAGCACATTGCAGAACTAACCAAAGTAATGCACAGTTTTCCAGTACAAATGGGTAACAGTGTTCTTGGATCTCCACTTGTGTGAAGGGTGGTCAGTTATATATCACAGTCTTAACTCATTTGTAGGCTCCAAACTTGCTAGAAAGTGATACAACACACTTCTGCAATAACATTCTAGATGGGCATATAAAATGTTCCATAATGTCATGTTACATTCTTCACAAGTTTTTGTAATGTAACAAATAAGTGAGATACATTTCTATGTCATCAGCAACAGACAAACAATGTATACACTAAGCCATGGATGTATTGTAAAATGCAATCCATCACTAAGATTGAAATATAGCAATTTGTAAAAAACAGCAACTTACCTTTGAATCGAGTTAGTTTTGACACTAGAAACATTTTTTAAGGAATTAGCAGCTGGCAGCTCTCTGGATAAACAGTATTCCCTACCACAATATGCATTTCCTTGCCTACTTGATTACCTTGATATAATGCAGATTCAGCCCTGTGAGCATTATAATTATGCAAATGAGGTGTGAACTCATTAGCATTCATGAATTCAAAATCTGCACTAAGAGCAAGGAATGTAAACATGATGTAAGGACCTACATGACTGCATGCACATACCCTACTTCTCAGGGATGATCCCTGAGAATTGTTACTTGCTAAGTGCTTGAATGTGTGAATGATTACTCTGACTGCAGTATCAATTAGGGTTTATCAGGCTGAAGGTACTGACAAGTACTGACAAAAAATGTTGTGACTGCCATTTACTGATGTAGTAGAGGAACATTCCTAACATTGATATAAAATTGTTTATGACAACAGTTTCTGTCTCTCAATACAATTGTGTCTGCAATTATAAGGAGGAAGATTACTTACTGAAACATATCAACTGCAAGGCAAAGCACATAGGAGCCTTGTTAGGGAAGCATAGATGTTTGAATGACATTCACAAAATAAAGAGAAGCAATGAGGTTCAGTATTCAAATGTTTTATTTTCTATTGTGTGAGGAAAGATTATCTGTACTGTTGCTAGCATCAGATCCGTCCACACATCTAACTACTAATTACACAGGACAAAGGCCAAGATTTTTTTCTGTTGCATCTGTAATAATAATTGATACTATATCACATAGTATCAATTGACATTACAGGTGCAATGTCAATTGATACTATGCTGCATATTGATTATATGTAACCTCTTTTTTAGTTTCACAGTATAATGTATTTGTCACACAGTGAGAATCTGAACTATGTCTTGTGAATGCCTGCTATGCTGGGGCTTTTATCAAGACATGTCTGTGTTTGTGTGGACATAATAATGTTTAATGAGCATATGTTCATGTTGAAACACAACCAGATTGACGAAATAAACAAGGCTGGTGTGCTGCACAGTTGCAGCACTCTGGATAGTACTCAGTGAAGAAAATACACTTTTCCAGGTATTAATTTATTTATTTCCAGTTTGATGACTGGGGAAGTCCACTGGGCCAAGCAGAGCCCATTTTCAGTGGAGGCCCAGGGAGAACAGCACCAAAAGCAGTTAACAGAATAGAGCATAAGTAATGTGTGGAATATACAGTATACAAAAGCATAAATATGCAATTTAAAATACAAAATCAGGGAGTATATGTTTAAAAAACACAAATGTTAAAATATAAAGTCAAAAGTACTACAGATAATATAATTAAAAGTACAAGTCATAAAGTGTTTATACAAGTTTAGTGTTTGTTCTAACAATAATGTTAGTGATAAGAGGTGATAGTAGATGAGATTGAAGAGAGGTTTGAAAAATATGACAGTGTACTTTAGGTGAGAAGGGAGCAGGAAAAGTCCCAGTTTGAGGTAAGGTAAGAATGTAGGAGAGATTTGAAATTAGAGTGGTTGTGAGTACAGTGGAGGGAGGGGGGAGAATTACATAGTTTAGCTAAGGAGTGTGATAGAAGTAATTGGCCAGGTAGGCAAAGGGGTTTATAGATTTTAAGGAGATTTTGGTTTTCAGAGTTAAGAGTATGACTGAGGAGGTAAGGAGTTAAGACAGAGGAAAGAGAGGGGCAGATGGAGAGTTGGAATATGAGTTTTTGAGCACTGGTGAGTTGTATGAATTTCAGGAAATTCGGAAGCTCAAGCCAGTTTAGAGTGGAGTGAATGGCAGTGATGGGTAGAGTATTTGGACCCTGTAGAAAATTTACAGACCTTGTTATAGCAGGCTTTAAGTTTGTTTTTTAGGCTAAGTTGGAGATGAGTAAGTAGAGGGGCACCATACATAAGACAGCGGAGCACATAGGAGGAGGCTACAGTATGTCTGGTAGAAGTGGTTAGATAGCAATTTTGTCTGTGCAGCAGACCTAGTTTTTGGTGTTTTTTTATATTATTTTGGATGTGGATATTGAATTTTAAAAGTTCATTGATGGTGACTCTGAGTAGTTTGGTGTGAGGTACAATATTGATTAGAGTGTTATTGTGGCTTTTCATTTTAAAGGATCTTTTGTCTATGATGAAATTTCTCAAAGGAGAGAATATCATGATTTTTGTTTTGTTAGCACTGAGAGCAAGATGGTTGTTCAGCATCCAAGTTTTGGTATTAGAGAAGGCTGTTTGGGTTTTATGAAGGAGTACAGAGGGAGAGTTTGCTGTACAGATGATTGTGGAATCATCAGCATACTAGATCAGTGTAACATTATCTATGGATTTGTGAAAGTTATTAATGAAAATATTGAAAAGTTAGTAAGGGACTGAGAATAGAGCCTTGGAAGATGCCAGAGGGATTGTTGAGAAAGGATGAAGTGGAATTTTTCCATTTAACAGCTTGTTGTCTATTGGAGAGATAGCTTGTAAACCAGTCTATGGAGGAAGGAGAGAAATTGAGGGAGAAAAGTTGAGATAGGAGTAGAGGATGTGAGACAGTGTCAAAGGCTTTGGAGAAATCAAAGTAAAAGGTGGATATGATTTTCCCAGAGTCACGAGCATGATTAATCATGTCAAGGAAGGACAGAAGAGCAGCAGTAGTGTTGCGGACAGGTCTGAAACCATGTTGTGTTGGGGTAAGATGATGATTGTGTGTTAAGTATGGCAAGAGTTGGAGATGAATACACTTTCCAAGGATTTTAGAAAAAGGTGAGAAAATAGCTATAGGATGGAAGTTGGTAGTGTCTGTGTTATTGCCCCATTTGTGGAGAGAGGTGACAAAAGCTTTCTTCCAGTGTGAGGGGACATAGGCTTCTTGGATGGACATGTTGATAAGAATGGAAATGGAGAGGTAATGGTGTCTGCAATTATCTGAAGGAAGGATGGAGGCAGATTATCAGGAGCAGAGGAGCAAAGCTTTAGTTTAAAGATGAGTTTTTTATGCTGCTGGTGGGGATAGGTTTAAGACTGAAAGGTGGAGTGTTAGAAAAGTAGCAGATGGGGGACTATGAGAGGGAGAGAAGATGGGAATGTTTGTGGTTAATTTGGCTATGCAGTCAACAAAAAAAGGTGTTGAAATTAGATGCAATTTCATGGTCTGGGGAGTTTGGTTTAGGGCATCAATTGTCTTTTCTACCAGGGTTTAGAAGGAAGGAAATGCAATTCCAGAATGTTTTGGGGTTAGTATTATGTTCTGATTGGAGTTTGGAGTAATAAGTCTTATGGCCTTTAGTTATTAATTTCTTCACTGAGTTGCAGAGTTGTTTGAATTTGATTAGAGAGTTTGTGTACTTATTTTTTGGTATTGTTTCCAACATTTGTCTCTGAGGTGCATTCGTTTTCTGGTTTCTTTAGATAGCCAGGGAATGGTTTTGGCCTTTATTCTTTTTGTTCTAAGAGGGGCTAGGCTGTTTAGTAAGGCTAAGAAGGTTTTGTTGAAAGAATTATTTGCACTATCCAGAGGCAGAGTCTTTAGGGAGGCCCAATTCATTTTTTTTCAGATTGTCAGAAAATGTATATAGATTGAAGGTGTGATTATGAGTTTGAATGTATTGATGTTGTATTTGAACAGAAGAGGCACACTGGAGGGCATAGGCTGGTAGGTGGCTGCTAAGGGGATCAAGTATAATTTCATTGTTTGAGATTAGGTTAGGATGGGTTGCTAAGATCCAATCTAGTCTAGTGCCAGTAACTTTATCTGTGGCACAAGGTGTAAATCCAGTGATCTGAGAGGAGCAAAACAGCTGATACTGGCTTATAATCCAGTGAAGAAATAATTTTAAAGAGGGGGGTCTGAATACATGTTTAAACATGTTTTGTGATATCATTGTGCTGCTGTTTGAAAATCATCTATTCCCAGTATAACTAACAAGTGAGCTGTTATATGTCCCTTTTAGCAGTATTTGCCAGTACCGCCAATCCTGATAATCTATGCCAAAATTAAATGTTCAGATGTATCAAGGAGATATGAGAAGGATGAAAATGTCACTGTAATGCATTTCTTCTTCTGGTCATTGCTAGGAATATTCTATGCTTAAACCAACACAAAAGGTGCAGTGCATACCACAAGCCAACTAAGCAAAGAAAAAAAGACACACCAAGGAAGGCTGAAATAAGGACTCTTCTTTATTAGTAAAATCACACAAAACCATTAAGAGCTTTCATCCCTCACACAGGAGACTTCATCAGAATAAAAACACAATCACTCTAATTGTTTAAGTAACCCAAAAATCACACTCAATTGGTAGCCTTTGTGATCTATGACTGTCCTAAAAATCACTTTTAAAATCACACTTTAAATAAAAAATATTTGATTAAAAAGTATGAGTTTAAAATATGACCAATTACCTTCCTGTCTTAAAATTGTCAAATATATGTATATACAATTGCATATACACATACATTATTATATAAAATCAGGGAAGGAATTCTTAAAAATATTCTTGCTCCATATCTAAACCATATAACTTTCCAGCCCTTTCTTTTAAGGTTGGTACCAAAGAGATGGAATCATTTAGAACAGGGGGAAAATTTGCAGCCAACCTCAACTGCCACTGTAACTCCCTTTTACAGAAGAAATTCTTCCACCCCCCTCTCAAATCAATGCTTATAGTATCTAAAATACTAAATCTAAAACCCACAAAACCATTACAGATTATTGAATGTCTATATAAAGCATTTGTTTCTTTCCTATTTTTGATTTCATATATATGCTCTTAAATCTTATTTTTAATGCCCTTTCAGTTTTACCAACATAAAGTCCACAACATGTTTCACATTTAGCCAGGTAAACCACCCTATTGGTAGAACAATTTCTCTTCACAAAATTAATTTTTGTTTCCATCTTATTAGCCAAAATAATGTTGGGAGTTTTAATAATGTAGGGGTATCCCACAAGGCATCATACCCACATCCATTTCTTTGTTGTTGTTCACTTTGTTCTCAAAAAGCTTTTTAATATTACTACCTACTTTATTAATAAAAACTGTTTTTTCACCTACCATGGCTTTTACTTCATTGTTTACTCTAAATATATTGCAGTTTTTTTATCAAAATATTCTTTACTTCTCCAGAAATGGGACTATGCTGTACAATGCAAGTTTTTCATAATTTCTCAACTCATAAGAAGAAACATTATCAACTTTGTCAACAGGGCCTGTACCTAAAAGTGTTTTGTATCTCTTTCCCCATTCCTTAAAAACATCTTGAATTATACCCTCTACCATCCATTTAGGATAGCCCCTCTCTAAAAACATATCCCCTAATATATTTTGTTCTTTTTAACATCATCAAACTGCAATGTCATGTGAGCAATCCTTATAGCTTGTCCTTTTATTAAATTATTTTTCTGTGATAAAGGGTGATTACTGGAAAAGTGAAGATATGAATTACAAAAAGTACTTTTCCAATAAATGGTAGATTTAAAACCTGTTGGTGTATATGAAATAGCAGTATCTAAATAATGAATGCAACTAGTATTGTATTCACATGTAAATGTCAAAAATAAAGTAGTCTTGTTTATATATTCAATAAAATTTGGTATTGTTTCCATTTTATCCTTCCATAGAATGAATATGTCATCCAAAAATCTAATATATAGTTGGATAGTATTCCAAAATTCACTTTGAAAACACATATTTCGATTCCCACCCTAAAAGTACGATATTTGAGCACACGCTTCCCCCATTGCAACACCGCACACCGGTTGAAAATATTGACCCTCAAAAAATATAAAATTGTTTTCTAAAATTAATGCCATCAATTTGCAAACCAGATTGACTTGGTCGTGATTCAAGGCAGAAATTGAAAAGAGGGTGTCTTCAAATGTTTCTAAACCTTCTCCCTTGGAAATGGAGGAGATCAAATCTTTAACATTAATTGTTAAAAATGTGAGGTCAGTGCTCCAACTCTCTTGTTTCAATTGCCCTAAAAACTCCCAAGAGTCTTTAACTAGGTGTGGTGTTCCTTCTACAACATGCTTAGTCAAATTATCAATAAAAATAGCCAGGGCATGGGTCTTGGACCCACTGGCCACAGCTATTGGCCTAAAGGGTGGTTCAATAATACTTTGATGTATTTTGGGAATACCACACATAACTGGAACAACTAGATATTTGTTCATAAGAAACTCAAAAATATCCTGGTTAATACACTGGTCAAGAAGATATTCTTCTAAATAGAAATCAATTGCGTTTGTAAGAAATATTCATTTGATTTTTGGAAACCTGAATATAACTATCTTCATTAAATAAAATACTCTGCATAACATTTGAATAATCCTCTGAATTGAAAATGACTATACCCCTCCTTTGTCAGGTGTCATGATGTGTAAACTATTATCTTCTCTTAAATGTCGCATGAGTATTTGTTCTTTTTTAGTTAAATTGGCATAAAACCTTCTTTTTTTGTGCACATAACTTGTAAATATCTTCCATGACTGCCTTTTCAAAAAATACTGACGAAAGGATGAAGGGGGTTAAAAACACTTTTTTTTTCAATACTCTTTGGTTGTGTTGTATTGTATGTTGTGTTGTATTGTATTGTATTGACCATTGTTACTAGACAAAGCATTGTTCTGAAAAAAAGTATACTAAAATTCAACTTTCTAGTATAAATTTGGACATCAATTAAACTGTCAGCTAAATCAAGATTTTTTGCAGGAACATACTCAAAAGCCTTAGAAAATAATTAAAACATTCTTTTGTAATAATCCTGTCAGTATAATTATAAATCTTAAAACCTTGGTAGCAATGCAAAATGTGTTCATCCCCGTCAGTTTATATTTGTTCCTGCTCCTCCCCCAATTCAAATATCCTCTTTGGACTTGAGCTGCATAGATGTAAACAATATAACTCCTCTCTAAATTTCTGTTCGCTAACCTCTCTGAGTGTCGAAGTATTGGAAAATCCTGTTGTTGTAAACTCTCTTCCTGGCCATCATTTTCTATGCAATCACTATATGGTGCATCAACCCTTGTTGTATCATCACCTCTGTCATAATAATTAGTTTTGTGACCACCATAATTGGAACCTGAATTGTCAGAATGAAACCAGCTAGTAGGGTATACTGATTTGGTTCTGTTTTGTTTAATGTCTCTATTTTTCTTTTCTTTTTGTGGGATAATGCATTGCATTTCCTTTCCACTCTAACAATAACTTTCTCATACAGCTCCTCATATTGGGGGAATAATAAATCATTCAATATTTTGTTATTCAAATCCTCTAGTTCTTTACAAATCCTTCCCTTCAATTGTTCATTGTAAAACAAAGCTTTTTTCTAAAACTCTAATTCCTACTTATCAAACATATTAACAAAGTCATGTATCATTCTATCATCATATTCAAGACCAAATGGAAACTTAAAGACACGCAACCTCTACTGTATCACTTTTAGCTTAATACATTCTTTTAAATAAGTAGCTTCCATTTGCAAACTTTTTAATTTAAACAGTCTTTTTTTCAAAGAAAAAAATCATGTCCTTAAGTGAGTAAAACTCACCACTGTTACTTCCATCATCATTTTTATTGTCCTTAACAGGTTCTTGAAAACTATAAGTTTTAGTTATAAATATATTAAATTTGTTGTTAGCATCTCTATTATTACCAAAACTGGAGCTTCTATTAGCTCCGTGATTGTTAGCTTTTTGTGTTGACATAACTGTAATACCGTTATTACATGGTCTCACATTAGTACAAATGTTTTTCCAGTACCTTTTTCAATGTTTTTAGTATTGGGTTTTGTAACAAAAATGCCTCCATTGTCTCTCTTGTATTCGCATTATGAACTGCAATGTTGTCATGCTCTCTGGAAATCAGAAAACCACCATGATGCACATCTGCCTCAATGATGATATCACCACATCCCATCGTTTTATGGCATGTATTCTCCAAAGCAGCCTGTTCATTTGAGTTACCAGGGGAACAAAAAGACCTTCCCAGTGTGCTACCATTAGATGAACCAGATGATCCTGCTTTGTTGGATGTCAATAACTCAATCAGTTTTGTTAAATCTCGCTTAAGTTGTGCCATATCTTCCTTGAGCCTGGAAATAATTTTAAAGAGGGGGTCTGAATACATCTAAAAATGTTTTGTGATATCATTGTGTTGCTGTTTGAAAATCATCTATTTCCAGTATTACTAACAAGTGAGCTATTGTATGTCCCTTTTAACAATATTTGCCAGTACCTCCAATCCTGATAATGTATGCCAAAATTAAATGTTCAGATGTATCAAGGAGATATGAGAAGGATGAAAATGTCACTGTAATGCATTTCTTCCTCTGGTCATTCCTAGGTATATCCTATGTTTAAACTAAGTTTTCCTTTCATTTTTTTCCCTGTCAGTTTTTGTATTTTTTTTCTCTAATGATTTTTGCATTTTTTTTCCACTTGTCAGTGCTCAAACTAGCTTCACTACCTAAGGCAAAAAAAAAGAGAAAAAAATAATTTTGACTGCCTTGTACAGCAAACATGCCTGGTTCTGGTGTACTGATGTCAGCACTCTGGATAGTACTCAGTGAATAAAGCCCACCTCTTAGATAACTATCCCTGTGGGTGTGAGGTATAAGTGAAGTGAATTGAGAGAAATATGTATTAAATTAATTTTGTTACTAGCTTTTCTTTCTTTTATTTTTTTGTAATGCCTTTTGCATTTGTGCTCCAGTCGGCAGTGCACAAACGTGGTTCACTGCTTAAGGAAAAAAGTGAAAAATGTAATTTAGGCTGCCTTCTTTAGCACAAACAAGCCTGGTGGTGGTGCATGGCCATCAGCACTCTGGATAGCACTCAATAACTAAATTCATTCTCTCAGAGAACTTTTGTTGTGGCACAAGGTGTAAGTACAATGATCATAAACACTAAAGACAGGTGCTGCTGGGTTTGAATCCAGTTGACAGATATTTTTACAGAAAAGAGCCATAATGCTATTTGTCACCACATTTCACTCATAAATGTCACAGTAAATGCACCTCATTATCATAACTCTACTTACTGCAAGACATTTGTCATTACTGCTTGCTACTGAAGCCCAATATAATTTGTTTAAATTATGTAAAACATGATACTGATGATACATAATGTAGAATGCATGTTCATAGGTATGATGTGCACCATATTTTTGTTGTAATTATTGATTTCTCACAATAGGGTTGGGAGGGTGGCTTAATGGCTAAGGTGTTTGCCTTACAATCACAAGGTGCAGGGTTTGAGTCTCACAAGAGATAATTGGCTAGGCTTAAAATGGTTTACAAGGGCAGTTAGCTTAGTACTAAACTATGAACCCATGAACATATCATAAGTATGGGTGTTTATGACAGTATGTGTTATAAAGTATGTATATAACCTAACCCACCATTGATTATTTAGATCAGGCAACTGCATGCATCTGAGATGCATTTACAAACAGAAACAACGCCTTTCACATAGAAATACAGTCCAATGACTAAGTAAAGTCACAGATATACAAGCATCTCTTCATTATTTCTACATTCAGTCTTATATTACTATACTTCAAATCACCATCTTAACAAGTAAGTTGTCCTGTGGCAGTGACAGTTATTTAGCAAAATTTAAAATGTTATCCTTTTTTTCTTTTTGGTTCAGTTCCCAGGTGGTACTATGCAATCTTACCAGTGTCTAGCTCCCAACATGCCAATATGTCAGAAGTCATACCATTTTCCTCCAAACAACCAATATTATAACCAACAATATAAAGTATATCAGTGTCTAACAGTGGGGAATGTCTCAATTGTGTGAACATCATACATGGCCAAATGTCACTGAATTTTTTAACACCTTCTCTGCTTCTTGATGTGCTCATTGAAAATGTGATTGGCAAGCCATTGTTATGCTTCCACTTGTGCAAATGCAGATGTCAAGGCTGTAAGTTTTTGTGCACAAACTGTTACATGTGAAATCAGAATTGGGTGCCAATTAAGACCCATATGTCTCTGCTGCAGACATGGCTGGTGAGGGTAGATATGTTGTTGAATTTAGAACACAAAGGAGGGGGTTGTGCACAGGCTTTTACACATGAGATCTGAATTGGGTGCCAGTTAACATGCATATTTTTGGTTTCTCTGCTGCAGATGTGGCTGGCAAGGGTAGAGATGGTGTTCAATTTAGAACACAAAGGTAGGGTGTTGAGGAGTTCAGGAATGTTGTGGCACATTTTGTGAAGTGCTACAGATGGAGACTACACAGTGGGAATATATATATCGAGTCTCAGTATAAGGCTGAGGCTTGGAATAGTTTGGCTATGGTTGCCTCCAGTGCAACTGGCATCCCATGCACTGGACAGCAATGCAATCACCACTACAGTGACATGAAGAGGCACAAGAAATATCTCCCTAGCCGATGGGAGGATGAATTTAAGACTGCAAGCATCCTTCAGGTGTGTAAGTATACTGTCCCATTAATTAGCCAGCTAATGTAGTTATTCATTATGCTTTCATATTTTTTTCTTTTTCTTCTGTAGACCTGCAGCAGAGATTTCAGAAAACCCATGAGGCACACCAGGATAGACTAATTCACCTCACAGAGGCATGGGGTAAGTGTGCATCTGTTCTGAATGAAAGGAACAGAAGTATTTGTCCATAACTGCATATTGTCTTTTGCAGCCATACCTTAACTTTTATAGCCAGCCTACATGCCTGTTTCAGTACCTCTTGCTTAACTGTGTGTGGGTTCAGTACCAAGAAATATATATTTGATTTTTTACAGGCTACTATTTATAAGATATTTTAACTTCAATATTTATTTATTGACATTTATTTACCAGGAAAGTCCCAAGAGGCACAGGTGCCCTTTTTCATCAGAGGCCTGGGGAAAAAAGCACCAATGCATCATATTTAATGTAATCAGTATTACAATAACAATTTTTCTAATGCAGTTTCAGGGAATACATAGTATAATAATCAGTATAACAAAATGTGTACTGGTATTCACAAACATTAAATTTACAAGCCTTGTACTGAGACTTTACAGATTGAAGAGTGGTGTTAGATAGGCAGGAGTAATTTAAGAAATACAGCAGAGTGAGGTATTATAGGAAATAAGCAAGTATGAGTCTTAACAGAGAAGTAGTAATGGAATAATAATATGGTTCTGCTAATTAGAAGTAGGTATGGTAGTTTACGAAGTACAATAAAGTGAAGTATTATAAGGGGATTAGGAGGTTAAGTAATTTAATACTTTAAAGGAAGGTATAAGAAAGATGTTGAAGGGTGTTAGACAGCTATGTTCCAGATGAGGTGTAGGGACAAAGCCAGGAGGCAGAGAGGAGGTCTTTCTGTTCTTTCAGGGTACAAATATTGTTACTATAAGAGATAGTCTAACAAAATAAATCAGGTGAAGGTGTTATGATAGGGTTAAAGATAGTTATGAGACCTGTGATTATTCTATGTTCAGTGATAACACCAATGCTACAGATTGTGCAACTGTGAAAATAAAGACAGACCCTAGAATATAAATTGTTAGAGTGCATAGACCACCAAAGACAAGTACCAATGACCTAGATGAATTCATACAATTCTTGCAAGAAAAAGAGGACAATAATAATAGTGGTTGACTGGAATAATATTGATTCAACAGCATTTGTAAGGAAATTATTCACAAAATATGTTTTGGAACTGCAATTACTCCAGATAGTAAAAAAAAAAAAAAACTACCAGAGAATGGAACATACTAGACATTATTTGTATTCCTAAGGAAATTACTGTTACTTCATGCCAAGTTTTACCACCATTGATGTGCAGTGATCAGGGGGTTATAAAGGTTAATGTGTTGCTAGGTAATTCTGCCAAACTGAACCAATGCACAGGAGACTAATTGCAATTAAAACAGTCACTATGTAAAACTAATTGGAGTGATGTGTCCAGTGGATGGAAAAAACTGTGAAAGGAATTTGGAAAGTTTTGAAAGAGAAATTGCTTAAGTACAAAAAAATTAAAAAAAAATGTTTAACATCAGGATCTTGGCATACAACATCAGGGGGGAAAACAAGATAACTGCTTAAGGTAAAAGACAAAAAAATATAAGAAATGGAAAAGAGGTTGAATTACAACTTTGAAAACTGAAATAAACAAGCTGGACAAACAAATTAAACATAGTGTGACATTGGAGACATGTGCTTATTAAACCTGTCTTTAAGGGAAAGGGGAGTAGGATAAACCCAGTGTCATATAGACCCTTAAATCTACTTTCATGCTGTGGAAAAATAATGGCGAAGGTAATATTGGCTAAGTTATTGCCAGAACTGGAAAGGCAGGGACTTGAAACCACATATCAGCATGCATATGTTGAAAATAGATCTATTAACGCCTGTAGCATGATGTATAACAATATAATAAGAGTTCTGAATGAAAACATTTTGCTGCAATGTAATTTTTATATATTTAACTTCAGCATTTGACAGGGTTATACACAATATATTGATCATTAAATTAGTACAACTAGGTATTGACTTACTCTTGATAAGATGGATAGCTGCGTAGCTTACAAATAGGACATGACAAGTATCATACAGCAATTGGACAGGTGAAATTCTTGGTTAGCATCAGGGTGTCCCACAGGGCTCTGTCCTAGACTCTTATTTGTTTAGAATGTATCTTTCAGACCCATATGAGGTGTTTTACATTCTGTATGCAGATGACCTGAAATTGGATAAACTGATTACATGTGTTATAGATAGGGCATGTCTGCAAAGAACTTGACTAAACTGACCATTTGGGCTCAGGAGAATAATATGCTAATAAATTCATCAAAAACTATGCATATGAGATGTGGGAGACATAAATTGAAAGTTGAATATTTAATATAGCACACAGTGATTGAAACTGTAGATTCATTTAAGAACCTGGGTATATGGGTAGAGACAGCTTTGAGTTTTTTTAATTATATCAAACAATTGGCAAATGATAATTTTAGAATATTATACAAAAACAAACATGAGTAAACTGGAAAAAGTACAGTGGAAATATACCAAGGGCATCCATGAATGTGAAAATTTAAGTTATTATGAAAGACTAAAATATCTGAACTTGTACCATGTCTCATAGATAGTTAAGAATAGATCTTATTCATGGATATAGGGCATTTACAGACAGCTACCTCTGGGAATATTAGGGGTTATCAAAATGTCATAGAGAATCATCAAACAACCTATGTAGAAGATTCTATAGAAATGAAAAGTGTACTATTTGGTTCCCTGAGAAAGCAGCTGATGCATGGAACAGACTATTAAACTACATTAAGACAAGCACTAGTTTAGATATTTTTAAGAATAGCCTGGCGACTTATGGGAATGACTGTTTTGGTATATTGGCAGGCTAGAAGGGTATTAATGCCCATGCTTGAAATATTTGTATGTATGTACGTATGGTATGAAAATATGAAGGTGTGTGATGGACCTGATTGATATAAAATTTGTTTCCAAGTTGTAGCTACACTATTGGAATAGAGACTGACCCAAGTTGCCCTTTCAGGTTTGTAGACGGTAAGCAGTTTTTTATTATTAACAAAATGGGACAATTTAGAAGACAGTATTGGAGTAGGGATCTGTGATGGGTAGGCAGATGGGGTATGGATGATATTGTGTGATAAGGTGAGCTGAGTATAAGATAGGTATTGAGGAAGCTCTAGACAGTTAAGTCTTTTTAGTGCTAAACTTTGATTTAGCATTGTTCAAGTTTAGAACTAAGTGAGGATTGTAGGTTGGTCATGACAGAGGCTCCAGATAGGAAGAGAGTGTATGAGGTAAGGAGTAGCTAGCATTACCTTGGAAGAGTCTGTAAGAAATGTCTTTACTCTATATAGACTGTCTAGTTTTTGATGTTTCTTCTTGATGCTGTTGTGGAAATGTAAATCCAATTTATGATTGTTGTCAATTGTCATGCCAAGTAGTGTTATATGTGGGATAACTTCAATCATGGTATCATTTGAGGAAAAAATTTAAAGTTGTTTTTTCATAGAAATAGGATTTTGGAAAAAAAGAGAAGTAATTATAAGATTTTTCTTAGGATTTAGTAGCAGGTGATATCTTGTAGTCAACTTTCAAACATGGCTTTAACAATTCAGTGTTTGCAAATGCAGTTATTACCTTAGAAAGTAGATATCTGATAAGGCACAGTGAAATACATGATTCTGTTAGTCATATCATACCATTGTAGTTGATGTTATGACACATTCATGCCTTCCCATCATATCTGCATGTGGCCAAGTTGCACTTATGTATTTCTTATATTCTTTTATGTATTGAAATAATTAAGTAATGTGACATGCCATTGAATTAATTATCTTTTTTGACCCCCCCCCCATCCTATCTCTCTTTTTTTAATACATTGCTTCTGAAATCAAAATGACCAACAGCACAGGGAGGTAGATTGACCACCAGGGTTTGGCACACCATACCTCCACAGGTGGCTGCAGCAGCACATCTGGGTGGCAACCTGTCAGTGTTGCCTCCATAACTCCTGCCCCATCTGTACAGGTAGCTCTGCCATGGCTGCTGGTGCGGTGGTACCCTATAGCAGCAGCAGCAGTGGAGATGGTGATTTTTGACATCAAACAGGAGCTGACGGGGCTGGTGGAGGGCATGATGGAGAAGCAGGGTTGAAAATGTCCTGCATCATATTGCCAAATGATGTCACATCCAGCATTGACCCAGACAGCTGAAAAGAGAGACAGAGATGACAGTGCTAAGATTATGGACTAGATTCTTACTGTTCTCAAGGTGGACATGGATGCACTTCTGAGGTCCTGTCCCCAGCCATGGTGTGCTCAACTCTCTGTGTCTATCACCATCCCTGTCTGTCTTATATGCCCTGTAAGTCTGAACTTGCTAAGTAACCTGTCCTACAAACCTACCTGACTCTCCCAATCCTAAGCAGCTTCTTCAACATTCCTTTCTCTCCAAAAAAAAAAAAAATGAGCATCTGTTAAAGAAGAAAACATGTGCCCCATACATACCTCCCCACTTCACCTATGTGTCATCTTGACATACTAGATTTGGTCCAATTGGCTATACAACATTATTCTGTTGTTGTCACCCATCCCTGGTATAGTGACTCTCCAAAGTCATGAAATTATTTGTAGAATTCTACATTTATGTTTTGAACAAGTGGATAGCTATGGTGACCTCACACCATCCTCCTGAAAATTCCTGTATTCTTCCCCATGTCCTCCCCTCTGCTTGCCACCCTCATTTCACCACTGTCCTATCAACACCTTTGTTACACATTTAATCTGGTCAAAAAATAGAATAACACACAACACACATAATGGCCTATGGAAAAGCCTTCACTTTTTGTCCTTAGCATTTGCATTGAGGTTGGCACAGTGCATCAGTGCTCAGTGATGGTGAATGCTATTCAAATTCCTATGACAAAGCTGAATATTTTAATTTCAGCCACAGTAGTCTGGTTACTTTCATGCAAATGTACTTAAATTTTCTGTGCTATGGGAATACAGAGTAAAAGTAGTACTGTAAAACAGTTACTGTAACAGTGCTTAGGCTGTTGGATATAGCAAACTAGAAGTTCCTATGTGGTGTATTGAGTTAATTCCCCTGTTTGTAAACTGATGTACTTGCATAGTGTTTTGGGTTTGATTACAGCTGTAGGTCAAATTAGTATTTAATGACATTTCATATTCTTATCATATAGATATTTGAAATTTCTATATTGTTCTCTATTTATATTTCATTAACATACTATTTGAATAGTGCAGCAATACATCATTTGCAAAAGCATTGCAACCCCAGTAGGGAGACTTAGTAAGCCACCCTTACCCTGCTTATGTCAATGTTTGGTTGCACTCTCATACCCTTTCTTGGTCCCTATAGCAAGTACTTTATTATACAGTATGACAGCTTAATAATGAGTTAGTAAGAAGAATTAGCACAGCACACAGAAGGTCCTACATATACAAAAATACTGTTGCTATTCATCTCTCTGTCTCTAGCTATCTGTCTCTCTTCACCCCTTCTGCTTCAGTGAGTTGTCTCTGTCCTTCAATTCTGCTATTTTAAAAAGTGCAAATTAGGACTTCCTTTGTGGCATGATGAGATAGCGTGTAGATCTATAAACAGATTTTTACAGACTTTCAAAGATTCTAATCCAGGCATTAGCTAAGTGTCACTGACTGTTTTTAGTACATTATTTTATGTCTAGCTGTTGTCTACACATAGTTATGAGCCAGCATTATTCTGCTTCTGTCATAAACTACTTGGTCCGTGCCTCCCTCTCACCCTCCCTATGTATCGTATTCCTTCTGTGTCATTAGTCTACTTCCTCTGCATTTGCATAATGTCTGGGGCAAAGCAACAACTGCAACTGAGGCTAAATGGAAGTACACAGCTTATGTCAAAATCTTGTGAGTTTTTGCCTTTGACCACATTACTCTGGTGTCATTCACACTGTTGTGCTCAACTATGTATAGTCAGGTTAATCTATGTTTCAACAAGATGAAGATTTTAATGTACAGTTTACAGTTGTCAAGAGGATAATGAAAAGTAATACATACATTCTCCTCTTCTACAATCTGCTATCATATAGGTATTTTGTAAAGTATGTTTTCCTACATGGTATGTTTAGATAATATTCAGGTCTGTAGATTTTTCTTGGAATACTCTCAAGGTTGGAATGCACATGTATCCAAAACTGTTTTTGAATGTTTTGCATGACTCCTGTGGGTGTAAATGTTGGCTACACCTTTTTGTAACACATTAGTACCCTCTTGCTATATTAATATGCCTGCTCCCTGTTGTGAAGCTTTTCTTGTACAGATCTTATCTGAATAGTTATACTGATAAAGAAAATAGTAATACAACACAAATATGTGCAGAAATTAAACATGAACTAATCTGTGAGGATGTTTGATTGTGTATTCCTGTCACCAGCTGTCTGCTTCTTCCCACTCCATCTGTGACATCCAATAAACCTCCTTGATTCCAGTTTCCATAAGCTGCGTTTCACCAGCAATATTATGCTTGGTCCCTCAAGTGTTTTATAATGCACCTCTAGCATACATATAAAGATTGAAAAACTGCAACTATCATGACAAATGTGAAAATCATGACACCTGAAGCATGACCATAAAACATGTTTATTCTGTATTCCATCCCATTCACACATGGTTGTATATGTATAGATGCTTCTTTGCACAAAAGTTGGCACGGATAGCCTACTACTAATTCCTATTCTAAGTTCAACATCTCACAATGTGATTATGCATGTTCTAATACTTTTTCATCAGCAGCACATTTAAACTTGGCAGCATGGCACTTCAGGCAGAGAGTAAAAACAATTACAACAAATAATTCTTTTATTTAGGTTGTGCAATGTCTGCATTGCATTTTGACAACACATTATGTGGATTTCATTGTGATGTTGACTCAATGAATTCTGTCTGTTAATGTATGTCTGCACTCCAGTGGTGGTTCACTTGCAACTGTGTTACAATGTTGGGCAACCTATTCACACATAATACATCACTACTATTCTGCAGTGCACTGTCCTATTTAGGGCATATCTGTTTTATTGTCAATACACATTGTGCAAGAATGAATCAAGACAAGTGTGCAATCATCCCAGAATGAAGTAGCAGGAGTGCTTGATTGATAATCAAGTGGTTTGCACTTTCTCCCCTTAAGAATTATACTTCTCTTGTGAAACTTGTGACCTATAGTGTGGGCATCCCACCATTCCGTTATCCCAGTTTTACTGCAAACATCTTCCCTGCAACACAGTGATGAGGTCATCCTGTCAAAAGTGCACTCTGTCTCCATAACAGTAAAACTTTTACTGTGGCTCTTATGGCCGATACTATGTTCTCTAGATTGTTTATCTGTTTAGGTAGGTGGTTCAAATTCCACAGTGCTGAACTTGGATGTCTGTGTGGTGCTAGTGTCATACAATAAAACTTCAACAATAGATGTGCTGTATCCACTTCCACTATAGAAAAAAAATAACTTTGGACACAGCTCCCTCTGCAGATTATCCTACTTTTAACAAAAACTTCTCTGCAACACAGTGATGAGGTCATCCTGACAAACATGCACTATCTCCCCTTAAAAGTCAGACTTGTCCTCTGCTCCTTGTGTTTAATACTGTATTCACTAGATTGTATAACTAGGAAACTTGTGTGTGTGGCATCAATGCCAGTTACATATAGTGTCATGATGGTCATGCTGTATCATCTTCCACTTAGCATAAGATTTTAACATGAGGGAGGATGCTCCCTTCCCCTTATCTAAATTTTACCTCATACATCTTCTTTCCATCTCACTGATGAAGTTTGCATGTCACAATTGCACACTGTGCCCTTACAACTTACAGTTCTCCTATGGCACTTGCAGCTAATTCTGTGCTGTATAGTTTGTGTAAATAGGTAGGGGGCTCAAATCCACCTCTGGGGAAATAATGTAATTGTGTGTACTGTCGTACAATTTTGTCCATGACAACACCCCTTATGTAAAATTCCACTTAAGAGACATTTCACTGACAGAGGATTAGTATATATATTTGTATAACCCCCAGGCAATAAACATATTTGGAAACACAATGCTTATATCATGCTATCAAAAAAAGAACCACATTAAAGTGGTTGTATGAGTTACCCTGTGGCACTGGCTGTTGATACTGTGCTGTCTAGACTACATAAGTGCAAAGGGAGAACGTATAAATCCAGCAATGATGGCCTACTGTCCATGGGTGTTTATTGGAGATGCTCTGTAGAGAAGGCTTGTAATTCATGTATTATATGTAGCTGTGTAGTGTTACTGTGCACTTCAAACACCTTCATACATTTTTAGAAGAACATCAGTGTATGAAAGAATGGTGATGTCATCCATTCAAATGTTCGCTGTCACAATTATAAAAGAACATCATGTGTGGCACATGTGATTCAGGCAGTTTTCTGTACCTTGTAATTTTAGACAGTCTGTTAAAATACAGCCATTATGCCTTAGAATCACTTCTGGCACCATTTCTCTGCATGGGTAGGTGGGAAACAATGTTGTCAGCCAGCTCACTGGTCTCTACATTTATAGGTTTATAGGTGCTTACTAGGCTAATGACCACAAGGGCCTTTTTAAGCCTAGCCATGCATCCCAAATCTCTCACAAGTTCTGATATCCTTGATAAGTGTAAGCACAGGTCTGGGAGATGAACCGTTTATAGGTTACTCATGTCCATTAGAGACATAGGTACCAAACCAGTGATGAATTTCCGGATTCTTAGCCAATTGTCCAAGCTGCACTTGAATTGGGTATGGGAGGAACTCTGCTTCACATTGATAGGGAGCCTGTTCCACAGAAGTGGTAGTCTCTGAGATATATACCTATCTCTCCAGCAGGTCCTATTTATATCACAGGCAAGGTTTAAGTCTTTAGAATGGGTAACTCTGGTGCTGTTTGTTTTGTGGATATGCAGGAGGTCCATCAGAATGGGGTCTGACAATTCCCTGTATGCCAGGCATAGATCTCCCCTCAAAAGCCTGTAGGAGACAGAATACAGAGATAGGGCTTTGAAGCAGTCTGCATAAGACATTTTAGTTACTCCCTGTTTTCTTTTAGTGAGAAACCTCTGTGGACATTCCAGTTGTTGGATATGCTTGGTTAGGTACACACCAAATGGGGTATTGTACTCAATGATAAGTCTGATGAATACATAATACAGTGGAACAATGACTTCCTTGGACTTAGATGTCATACCTTTGTTTATAAGTTGCGCAATATAGAATGATTTCCTTGCCACTGTAGACACATGATGGTCAAAGGCTAATTACTATCTATGTGTGTCCCTAAGTCCCTGATTACTAGGTCAGCTCTTAGGGGTGTGTTGTCAATATGATAGTTACCAAGGATGGATGACTTCCCAAAGGATACTATTATGCATTTCTTGGCATTTAGTTTTAGTTCATGGCTGTGACACCAGATGCATGTCTGTGTCAGCCCCTCCTGGGGAACATTTCTGTCAGTGTAAGATTCAATCCTAATTTGCAATCATCTGCAAATGTTGTTAGCAAGGGACCACTGACATTGGCCCTAACTTCTGAGAAGTAAATGCCAAAAAGGAGCACATGGATGGGATCAGAGCTGGATCATGGTCAAATGGGGTCCTAGGCAGCGTAATGGATCAGGGCCTCCTCCTACAGCCTAGATGGAAATCAGAACCAGATTAAGGACAAATGGGGCTTTAGGCAAGGTAATGGACCAGGGCCTCCCCTACAGCCCCCATCCCTGGCAGCAGCACCTCCCTGTAGTTCTCTGGCAGCAGCTGCACTGCAGCAGCCCCCCTCCACAGCCCCAACTCCTACAGAAGCTCCCCTGGCAGCAGATCCCCCACAGCACTCCCCTGCAACAGTCCCCCAGAGCCATTAAAGTACCTCATTACTAGGCTATTTCTTCCCAGTTACCATAAACACTGTTCAAATCTGTCATTGTGCAAACTTTCGTATACAGTGATGACAAAGTCAAAGTCAAAGTAAACGTTATTGTCATTTAGAACTACACACGTGTAGCCTAAAGAAAATTTTGTGCATCAGCTCAATTCTTGAGATTACAAAGTAACGTGAAACAACACATACAAGTAGAGGAATAAACATAACTAACAAATACAATACTACTCCCAATACATGAAAGAAAGAGCAGAGACATTTACCAACATTCATATATGAAAACAATACCTTCCCCTGAGTTAAATTAACTACCCTGCTTAAAGTAATACAAAACACACTACAGATTGAAATGCTTAAGTTAGTTGTCTAATATTGCACTTGAGTGAGTTAAATAATACTGACTATGGGTATAATAAATAAATATTGCACTTACTTGGAATATATGTAAGTATGTGTTGCACAAATAAATAAAAATTGACTTATTATGTGTCCAAGCCCTGTAACTAGTGCCCAAGTTCAGAAGTCTAATCACTGTTGGGTAAAAACTGTCATTGAATCTTGTAGTCCTGCAGTGGATGCTGCAATATTTATATATATATATATATATATATATATATATATATATATATATATATAAAATCCTGGATTCACCCCTGTGCATTCAGCACATCGTACAAAGAGCGCCCTTCAGCACTCGTTTCTGTAGCAGGTATAGGTTTTACTGGATCAGGTTGCTAGCCTGATGATATATATATATACATACACACACACATATACACATATATATATATATATATATATATATATATATATATATATATATATATATATATATATATATATATATATATATATATATATATATATATATATATATATATATATATATATATATAAACATATATATAGACAGATATTTGAATTTAATTAAAAACTTTTATTTCAAATTTTATAGCACAAACATAGACATTTGCTAAAAAATAATACAGTCTCACACGAAGAACAGTAAACTTCTCTGTCCTTGAAACTCACATTCATTGAAACTGCATTGAAACCCACATTCATTGCATATGGTCAGGGCAAATTAAGTTTATCTTAGGAGCGTATTCAAATCATGGGCCCTTGCACATATTTTAGAACCATACATACATGAATGCATCATTTGACTCACCTTCCTGATTGTATTAAATTATAGTCCTTGTATATTACAGCACTATTTGTACGTATGAACCAATGACAAAACTACCCATTTCAGAATATTTCAACCATAAAAGGCCATTCAAATGTCTGTCATTACAATCCACCAGTATCAGTCAATATTCACAATCTTTGCAGAAGTAAAAGTCATCTTAATAATTCTACATTAAAGAGAACTGTAACTAATGAAAAGGTTGCTGCTGGCAAACAACTTTGCATTTTAGTATTTCTTCCACAAATTCAGTGCCTGCTGCTCTTGAAGAATAAATTACCTGTTACATTAAAAATGATGTACTAGTAATATTGCAATAGGGAATGGCTGGAGAACTGACAACAGGTTCATAGTCACTAGGCATCTCATCCAAAGGAGGACTGCAGCATCCCCATCCCACTTATGTCAGCAATCAGACTACCTGTTGTAGGAAGAGAACCCATAACATTCTGCACCAAAAGCAAGTTTGAAACCTGTTGCACCATAGACAGTGAACAACATAGCATTGAAACTCTATGACTGACTTTGACAGATTGTAATCCTCAGTGATTAACAAAAATAATAAAAAGTAAAGGATACCTAGCAGTTGGTGTGGAAGTTTAAGGCACTTGCCTGCTCTTAATTATTAAGGTTCAGAATTTGACTCTGAAAAGAGTGACCTAAATAGACAGTACCCCTAACTGGGGCATTTATGCACACACACAAACACACACACACACACACACACACACACACACACACACACACACACACACACACACACACACACACACACACACACACACACACACACACACGCACACACACACCTGTCTGCTCTAAAGGAAAGAGCAGCTGCACTCATCAGGATAGATACATGCTGCATCTCCATCTGACTTTATCTCCCACAATCCTGTTGTATCTGTATCTACCTTGTACTTAAATATTCCACTTGGATTTAGATGGCAAACATTGTGTTAATGAGGAGGTTTCTGAGGCTTTGTTGTGAGGTAGGGAAGTTCTCCCGTGAAGTCCAAATGCCTGCTGTGTTTATAGAAGGATATTGCCACTACAGATTTTTTTTACTTACCAGAATAATTTATTTTATTTTTATAGCAAAGCTGGGACCCCATAGCCAACATGGGCCCCCCAGTCAAAACAGGCCCTAGTCAGCTACCTAGGTAGCCTAGTGCTAGATCAGGCTCTGATGGGGATTCTTATTACAATGATTTCTGCTTATTTTTCACACAGAAGTGCTTTCTTTGATAATGATGTTACCATGGCATGGCATTTGTCTTTCCCATGAGAACTACTAAGGCATTTCCTGTGGAGTGAGGACATGGGGCTATATTCTGTATGCTTGTACCTTAGTAAGGCAAGATTATTCACACATTTTTCCTGATTGTCATTCTACCATCACAGTGATGACTGTACTATGCATCTTGTGTGTGAGTATGCATAGCAGCAGGCAATGTTGTGTGAGAAACACACATGCAACAGCACTATTTTAAAGAAATGACAAGCACACATCTCAGTTGCAGCAAAAAAAAGTATGTCACAGCTTCAAAGACCAAAATATCTTACACTTGTACCATCAGTGGCACAGTGGTGCATTTATTCTTTCCAATCTCATGCAACTTCTGTCATCACATAGTCAGGTATTCTACATCCACATTGGCTGACTGTAAGCATTGCACTTCCTACTGCTGTTATGCATGAATGACGTCTGGAAATGTCACAATGTGTACAAATTATAGTGGAAGAAACCTCCCCCAGCCCTTTTATGTCATACAAATTGCAACATAATCATATGATGGAATGACTTCACATAGGTGGGATTTCACAGCTGTTGTTAAGACTTTCACTGTAGTGCTACATGCACATGTAGCATAGCTTGCTGTTCAATTCCAGACAAGGGTAACAGTCTATGAATGTAGTGGCATTACACAAACAATACTGCATGAAGTGATTATCCTCAGTTTTTTATTATTTATTATTAATGCCAATATTGTATGTGTTTGCATTGTTTACATGCTGTTATGGCAGTGTTCACTGAATTATCTTGTGAGCATGCCCAGTATAATCCTGTATTAGATGCACTCCATTTACAAATGGAGAACTTGAAGTACTGCAATGTCATCAGAACTGTGTTGTTATTTGTCCCTTGTGTGTTCTGATTTTTATTTTATTACTGTTTATGACGCACATGTATATAGAACACATACTTGTTTAAGACATGTGTCAATGTAATATACCCCCATCACTGGCTGTCCAATAACGAGTGTTAAAACTTGTCCCTTTCCAATGTGCATGACACAGTTGCTGTATGGCTCACTCCTTGTTTATATGGGATGGAGTGGAGGATACAGCACTATGGACTGTTATCGCACATACATTCCCTGTATATACATGTCATATTCAATAACAGCACTATGTGCAAATATCCCATCTGTTCTTGCTAACTATTATCTCAACTGGGCATATTATCAACATTAATATCACATTTACTCTCCTTTCTTACAATGTTGCATTGTGTCCCTCTCAGATCCATTGTTAGCATGCCCATTTTTAAGTTATGCACATGGAAAACAATTACGTATTATGACCACCAATATGAATGTTTTCCTATTGAAAAATGTTTCTTTTTGACATTGTCACACTTGAATGCATTAACTGAGAATTTTTTTTTCATTTACCCTCCCCTTGTAATTATCCCTGTACTGTTCACAATATATTCTGTGTAACTTAGCTCAATTTCATGTTCTCTGCATCTACATGCTTAAATGTCACTTGCCTTAACTGTATCTGAGCTGTTCACACATGCTTGAATAATACATTTGCCTAGAGGCAGGCATTTTTGTTTACATTGTGTGCTGTTGTTCTCAGAACCATTTCATGGCAATCAACATTGCTGCTGTTCATGAAACAGTGTTTGGAATTGTGTAAACAGGATGACTAGCATGCATATTCAGTGAGCACTGCTGCTCATCACAATAACGCACTGCAATCGTGTAGTCTTCATGTTAAGCCTACATGATTGTTAATAAATCCCAGTGTCTTCACATCTAGCTGGTTTTACCTTAAGCTAAACAAAACACAAACTTTACTGCATGCTGTTAACTTGTAATAAGTTGCCCTGCTTTCAGTTGAGCAGTTGTCCCCTAAAACTTTTCTTAAAGTTTTATCTTATTTATCTTTATCTTCTTAAAGTTTTTATCACTGTTGTGATATTTACTACATTGAAATGCCTTCTTTCATAAAATTAAATACCTCTACAGAAGCACAATGAGCAGTAACCATGAAAACTGTTATAAAACAACCTTAAGAATTAAACAAAACATTAGATTCTGATTACTGTGGTGCTGAATGAACACACTTGAACATTGTTTTTTTTACCTTACCATACCTTAGGATCTAACTCCTTCTCTATGGACTACCCCGCTCTGCTTAGCTCCACTTAAAGCAGCCTTGCTATGTTTCCCACCTTATCCCTATTCCCCCAACTGCCATATCATTACATTCATTGGTCAAAATGTGTCACCTGACCATCACTACATATACCAGCCCATATAATCCACCGATTAAAAAACATCACATAATCAACAACAAATCAAAAACTGCAGTCTATCCCTCATCTTTTCTTTTATCCACCAGCCGCACAACACCAAAATCAATTCCAAAATTTTTTTGTGATTTCCTCCCATCTCCATTTTCACCACTTGTTACTACTCTTTCACACTTCCTAACATGTATATACATATATCTCCCCTAATCAGAACCTTAGCTATCCTAAACCAATTAAGTACTTATGAATCCTGCACTCCCCACACTCAAACTAAGTCCTTCACAAAACTGTTTCGCTCTGTCCATAGGTACAACTCCCTAATCTGACCATTATTCTTAGGCTTAGACAAAATCTTACTCAAAACATTCACATCGCTAACCTACACCAGAAACAAAACCCCTACACTCCAGTATAAAAAGTATAAAGACTACTACTCTCTAAACTTTAGGTCTCCATCTCTTACCTCAGCAAACAAATACAAAGTTAAGATATACATCCTATCCCTGGCTCAGTACCACTCCCTGCAAAACAGTTCTCATTCCCAACTCACTCTAACCCCCCTCCATAAAAACACCTCTGCGACAATCCTCCAAGTCAAAACTGACATCAGTTTCCTCCTCTTGATACAAATATACAAACTCAATGCTCACATCTGCAATAAGATATCAGACCTTCACACATAGAGTGAATTCTACCATCCCCACATCCTAATTATCACAGAAACCTGGTTAAGACCTGAAATTAAAGATGAAGAAGTTATTCCTCCTCATTACAGCATTATTAAGAAAAACAGAATAGTTAAACAGGCTGGTGGAGTGGCTTTCATCTTTCAATCCATTTACAAATCTATATCCACTACCCAACCATTCCAAAATACAGCAATGAAAAAAATTACTAATCAAACTCCTTTGAACAACTAAAAATCCATAACCATTGCAGCTGCCTACATCCCCCCTGCCAATAATACTGGAAGCATAATCAGTTATCTATCATCTACCTTCAACCAAGAAACCATCTTGCTTGAAGGCCTTGACATAGATTTGACCACTAACAAAAGTAATCCTCCTCATGTTAACCTCTTTAATTTCACTCAAATGTCTCAACAACTAAATTCAGTTTAACAAAGTATCCAAAAAAATCCATACTAGACTGCATACTCTCAACCAACCCTGAAAAAATAAGTTAGCCAGCACACTCCCAGACACTCTGAATGATCACCACCCTACCTATATCAACAAAGAATATCACAAGGCCCCTAAACATCTGCATTTCAACTCTATGAGAAACCTAAGCAATTTTGACAGCTCTATATTTAATGACACACAATGTAACTGGTAACCCCTCAGATATTTTCAGATATTTTCTACTAGATGAAGTTGTCTCTTATTTGAATAAATCTTTCCTAATCACACTAAATCAGAAATCCCCACTATGACATAAAAGAGTGAAAATAAATACTGTTCCTTGGCTAAAAAAAGTTAAACTTAACAACTATGAGAGACAGGGATAAAGCCTGGAAACAATGGCACAAAAATTGAAGCCAATCAAACCTAGACGCATATTGTTGCCTCCGAAACTGCACCAGAACATTTTGTAATGATAAAAGAAACTTATTTTCCACAAATCAGACCACACATAGAAAATATCCCAGAATATTTTGGCAAAATTTACACAATCTCATAAAACCACGTAGAAAACCAACCCCAAATCCTTTCCCATCAGAAACTAGTAAATACATAAGCAGATAAATTCATCAATCACTTCATATCTTGCACTCTACTCAGCTTCACCAACAATAACCCGTGCTTACCACATCTTACTCTACAGACCCTAGCTCCACACCACAACTTAATCTAAAAAACATCCACCCATGAAGCTTGCGCCAGGCGCAGGCGTAGCGTCGGCGATCTAACACCAAATATGGCTGCCGAGCGATTCATGCATGAGCTGTTTCCATGTGCACTACCTGCGTATGCCACAGCTGCACAGCTTCCGGTGCAGGTATGCTAATTACCCCATGTGCAGCAGTGTAGCATGCAAATGAAGGTATATAGCGATTCATGAAGTGGTGCAGGCGTAGCGTAAGCATGCAGAAATATAAACCGAAAAAATGGTTTATATTTTTTCAAACATAAAATCGGAGCCATGACAGCAGACCAAACTCATGTATTATACTGTTAATATATGCCAATGGCTAAATATATAGCCATTGGCATAAAAAAAACATGCACAACACATAAAAAAGAACATTTAATGCCATGGCCACACTAACGCGAAGTAAAATCGCAGTGCATCGGTGCGCAAACGGGATCACAATGAAAATATATTTATATGTAATAAAACTGCAATGTCACACATTTCATGAATTCCCCATAATAGTCAATGGCACACATGCTACACCACAACCATGGCGCAAGGGTTGCTAAGGGTCTGTGACAGTGCTCTGCACGGTAACTAGGAATTACTAGTCAATGCCATGCAAATGAGACAAGTGATACTGAATCTCAAAATCCCCACTGGTGTAAGGATGTACCTCACAATGTAGTGGTACAACACCGAGGTGTGGCCTGGAGATAAAGATGACATCAAGAGAGGGGTGCGCCACCTTAGTTGTACTCACATTGGAGCATTGCTAATCCGATTTGCCTGTTGCTAAGCAAAGTAGCAGGATAGGGGTGTGGAAGTAGCTAAAGCTTTGCTTAGATGAGAGCACACAAGGTAACTGAAACTGCATGTGAACGTGGATGAAAACATGCTCGAAACCCAGTAAATGGCTGTGCACAGCGTGCACCACAGCTGAAACAGAAAGGACACGGGAAGACAATAAGGAAATGCTACAGCATGGTAATTGGAGTACAAATGAGAAATTAACACCTAGGAACCCACAGTGGGCCATTGACAACAGCTAACAAGGCTGCTAGCAGCTACCTGCAGAACAGGAAAGGGGAGGTGCTGTATTGCAAAGAAAAGAGAACTGTCACAGCAGAACAAAGCAAACTTGTAGTAGATCAGCTGCATAACACATTTTGCTACACAATCCTGGGTTGGGAAAGTACAAAACAAGAAAGCCGGCAGCTGGATGCATGCTTGACAATGGGAGGGGAATCGGGTTGAAAAGTGAAGTAAAGAGCAATAGATGAATCATGGCAGCCAAGTGTAATTCAACATCAAAGGCCCCACAATAGCAGTACCTGCTGTAAAACCCATAATTAAGATACCCTGCAGCTGGAATTGCACATACACACCCAATTACACCAGCAGCATCCATTGCACAATAGTATAAAGTGTGAAAGCACCTCACACATACACTTGTGTATTCCCAGACACTCTGCACCATTGGTGTATACAGATGGGGAACTTTTAATATGTAAATGTTAGGGGCTGCCATAGCTTTGATGCACCAGCATGTGTTGGAGACTGACGATGGTGTGGAGGATGATACTGACAACCATCTCAGGCACCGGAGGAGGAAAAGAGTGTTCAGACCCAGGGTAACCTGCCAGGGGCTACATGATCTGGAGATAATAGAGCATTACAGGGTGGACAGGGACACCATACCGCAACTTGTTGAGCTGTGCAGCCATGCCTCAGAGCCAGAAATAACAGAGGGGAACCCATTCCAGTGGACACGAATGTATGTGTAAGCTTGAGAATACTAACCACAGGTACTTTCAAAGGCCAACTACGGATGTCATGGGGTTTTCACAGGCATCAGCATCCAGGGTACTCCACCAGTTCCTGGATGCCATGTTACCACATGCCAATGAGAACATATACTTCCCCCGAACGCAGGAGGAGTTGGCCAGCAATATGCATCTCTTCCACCATGTGGCAGACTACCCAGAGGTACTGGGTGCAATAGACTGCACGTACATACACATCAAGACATCACCCGGTGAGCAGGGTAGATGCTACATAAACCACAAGGGATACCACTCCATCAACTGCCAGGTCATGTGCAATGCCCAGGGCATTATCATGGATGTGTGTGCTGGCAGCCCTGGAAGCTATCACGACTCCCACATCTGGCATGCCTCACAGCTGTATCAGGTATTTGCCAGGGGGGACATCCCATATGGCCACATGGTGGGGGATGCTGGCTATGCACTGGAACCGTGGATGATGACTCCCATCAGAAATGCACACACACCCATGCAAGAACGCCATAATGAGGCACACACAAAACCAGAATCATCATAGAGCATGTGTTTGGAATGCTGAAATCACGGTTCCATTGCTTGGACATATCTGGTGGAGTCTTGCAGTACTCTCCAGGCATGTGTGCCCACATCTTCATAGTATGTGCCATGCTACACAATATGATCCTGTGGAAACAGCTGCAGCAGGGACAGAATGGTGAAGGCCCTCACAGCCCACCACCATTGCCAAGGGCCCCACAGGCACAGAGGGACTCAGACAATGAACACCCTGTGCCAGATGGAGGCATGCTCAGTATGCCCATGCCCTGGCAAAGAGGGAACATATAGCACACACACTGACAGTGTAGGCACCTATGGACTGACACCCTTCTCCACCTGCACACACAGCAAACATGGATGGCACACACACACGACCACCTGTAAATTGTCATGTATAGGTGGTCTACTGTGTGCATCCTACATAGGCAGCCCTCAACTATTGTACACACAACTGCCAATGGCACAAGGTAAGTCAATACCTGAACAGTAAATTAAGCTATCAGCATGTATCGATACTGTATGTATAGGTTCATAGGTACATAGGTAGGTACATGCCTAACTGCCCGAGGCCATTCATAAGCCTAGCCAAAATGTGTCTGCTGTCACCACCCCATTGATTAACTAACTGTCCCTCTGTGGAGCAGAGACAATTGTGGGATCCCTGGGGTGTATCCACTGTTCCCCACCCACTCTGCAAGGATTCCCTGGAGTGTTAGTGAGGAGCTTCATATAATGTAATCAGGGATGCAGTTCCAAATCATGGGGAGTACCCATGACAGGAATCTGTCACTCCAGCATCTTCCAGTTATGGTTGTGGCAATGTGTAGCTCATTACAGTGTGTGGCTCATTGTGACATGGATTCCCATAGGTGGAGCATATCCATTAAGCCTGACTTGGACACAGCTTTGTTGGCCAGCAAATATCATCTCTGAGTAAATGAGATGCCACTGAGTAATGCAAGAGTTTATGCAGTCTGGCAGCATAGGACACATGTCTGAGGGCATTATCCCTCTTGGTGAGGAACGTTTGTGGCCCTTCCAGCTGTTGGATGTGTTTTCTGAGGTACATCCAAAATGGGTTATCATACTCAATGATGGGATTGATGAGTAATGAGTAAAGGGGCACAATAACCTAAGTCTGTTTAGATGTGAACCCTTAAGTAATCAGATGGCCTACATAGACGGATGTCCTAAGTACTTCGCAGATATGATTGTCAAAGGAGAGATCACTATGTAATGTAGTCCCCACATACCCATTACGTCATCTGAATTATAGTGTCTGCCACTCATGTGTTAATATGTGTGTGTGTAGTTTCCCAAAATGGAATGACCATGCAGTATGTGGCCTTTAGCTGGAGGCCATGACTCTGCCACCCTGTGTTGGTCTATGTGAGGCCCCTTGAAGGACGTCTGTGACAGCTGGACTGTCAGTTATGGCTCCCAGTCTGCAGTAAACACCAAACATGGCCTGCTGTAGTCCACCTGTGTTAGTCTGTACGTCTGAGAAGTATATGGCAAACAGTAGGGATGGCAGGACTGGGTCCTGTGGGACACCAGTTGTGACTGGTCAAGAGTTGGACCTGGAGGCTGCTAGGCTTACTATGTGGGTTCTGTGTGTAAGCCTGTTGGCAAACCAACCTGTGATGTATGGGTGTATGTACTGGCTGGTGAGTGTAGAAATAATACCTGAGTGGGGAATGGTGTCAAAACCCTTGGCGAGGTCCAGGTAGTATGTGTGAACTACCACACCCCACACCTAAAGTCTAGGTGACTGTAGATGTCAAACAGGCTCAGTTGGCATGATCTGCACTCAGTCAAGCTGACCTGGGTTGGGTCTAGTGTCTGGAGGTTACCATTGTCTATGTTAATGAGTGCCATGAGGATGTGCTCCATAGCCTGGCAGATCAGGCTACTCAGGCTTATGGGGTGGTAGTTACCATGGTCAGTTGTGTCACCACCTTGGTGGAGTGGAATAGCTGTTGCCATGTGCCAGTGAATGGCCATGTAGCCTGTGTAGAGGCTGATGTTGAATTGCTATATTAGGCAGGGGGTCACTTTGTCTTGTAGTGTCTGCAAGATACAGTTTGGGACACCATCTTCCTCCATTGATGCTCTGTCATGCCATTTGAAAGGACCATTACCACCTGTATGTCTCAGATGTCTGGGTTACTGTACATTTTGGGTATTGTTGTGGGCCCTGTAGGGGGTGAAGCTTGCTCTGAATGTATCATCAAGTGTGTTGGTGATATCAGTAGGGTCAGTATATTCAGTGCAATATTGCACCAGCACAGTGCAAATCTGTGTGTTACTGCTTACATCCTTGATATAGCCAAAGAAGCCTTTGTGGTCATATTCTGAATCCATGCCTATTTACCTGCGGATGTCAGCCTTGGATGATTACATGAGCAACATAAGTATCTTGCTAATACTGGTCACGGACATCTGCATGTCTTGGGATTTGCTGTTGTTCTGGACTACTGTCCTACTTCTGTTGTATAGCCTGTATAATGCAGGGGTTCAGCAGACTGGTGTCCTTGTGTAGGAGTAGCGAGTCCTGGTTTACCATTGATGGCATGACCCATACATCTTTGTAGGTGCTTATAGAGTGCATTTGTAATTCTGTCTGTATCTTGAGCAGTGTCATCCCTGAGCATGGGGGCTGTGAACCCTCCCACCTCTCTCATTAGTACTGTGAATTTAGCTGTAGGAAAGGAATTCACTGTGTGTTCCTTGGGTTGGGGAGATGGTTGGGAGTGGAAATCATCAATGAATAGTTCATGGTCAGATCTAAACAGTGACCGGTTTACCTCTGCTGTAGTGCACCTGTTGCACATGTCAGTGATTGCCACTTCTATTATGTTTTCACCTCTCGTTAGCCCATCTACCAACTGATACAGGCCATATGAGGTGATAAATCCTAGGAAGTGCTGGTACTGGAAGTGAATATTCGAGTAGGTTATCCAGTTAAGTGTAGGGTAGCTGACATTGACCACTAACAGGGTGTCTGGTAGGACTGTCATGTTTACCACTATCTCCAGATAGTTGTAGTGGTGCTCCTGGGTCATGGAGGGTTATCTGTAGCAGCTCACAGTTTGCATTGCAGTCGTGGCTGATGTTAGCTGCACATGGATGATCACAGAAGTATCATGCTGCCCCACTAACTTGGAGGTGTAGGTATCCCCGATGAATATGGATACACTCCCCCCATGTCTGTGCCAGTCCATGTTCAGTGGCTGAAATGTGTGTTATTGGTTGTAGTCTGGTAGTGCCGGTGTGCTCACAGGAGCCTTATACAGGTCCCAGTCACATAACAGATGTAGATGTTGTCCATACTGAGCAGTACTGTGAGTGCGTGCATGTTGTGAGTACTACCCCTGGTGTTGAGTAGCCTAACCCTCATTGATTCAACTACTGTGCAGTTCATGGAGGTGAGATTCACCTCTAAGACCTGCCTAAAAATGGCACTTCTGTATGGTGATAGGGGCACACAGTGATCTCAAAAGGGCATGTTAACAGACAGCCCAACAGCATTCAATTTCCCCAACAAGTCTTGCAGCTATAAAACTGGAGTGGCTCCCCCACATCCTGGCTGTATGTTTCTGGGACACATGATCCCAGGGGTGTATATACTGTTGCCCAGTCACACATCAAGGTTTACCCTGAAGTGTGTCAGTGAGGGGCTATGCCAAATGTCGTTAGGTTGTTAATGTATAGTCTCTCAATTCATGTGTTATGTCGGTATTTCGAGAAGCTCACTGGGTGTGGGTGGCTCCGCCTGTTGTGTAGCCAAGCTTACACATAGGATTCATGGACAAAGGAAATAGGCAGAAGGAACGTTAATGTCAATAGTATAATGGCTACAGCATTTGCATAATATCTGTGCAGTCCTGGTTCAAATCCCAATAAAGTCAGAGATGATTTACATGTTACATAGTATACCTTAACCACAGCTTGCATATATAGGTAGCATTCCACAGAATAATAAACATTTGGAACACACATAAACCCATGTGTGCTGGAGAGTACAGTTAACAGACAATGCAATGTTATGTAAGCACATAGTGAGATGTTACGTCACTGAAATGTATATATTTTGAGTAGTTAGCAGAAGTGGCCATATTTGCGTGCACAGGATGTAGGATGTAAAGTTTTTTTAACTGTGTACAATCGCTGGTATAATGTCGCACAAACACCATTAAACCTGTGTACAACTGCTTAAATTAGCCTTATTCTGTAGTAAAACATGTCTAATACATCGCAGGTGTTGAACCCAGGACCATGCACACCATAGTCATGGGACCTAACACTAAGCCACCTAATCTGAATACATGGTAAGTGGTCATTAGCCTACACCTTATACTACAGGCATTTCACAGTACAGACCACAAATGGGACAGTCACTTTGTGTACATATGTACACTACATTGTAATGTACTGTAATGTGTGAATCAACATATACAAGTCTACATATGTATAAGTGTTACAAATTAATACTAAATATATCTATCTATATATATATATATATATATATATATATATATATATATATATAGAGAGAGAGAGAGAGAGAGAGAGAGATAGATATACAGTAACATCTATAGCATATATATATATATATATATATATATATATATATATATATATATATATATATAAAAAAACTATATCTATATATATATATATATATATATATATATGGTTACTATCAAAATTTTGAACCAAGACTCCATTGACTGTACTTGCCGACGGAAATTGAAAACGGAATGTCAAGTAAAAAAAACAATCAAGGAATGGGTTTTAACATGGGTCGAGGTAGGTATTCAGTATTATTCCGAACTACAAACATCTCCCCTACCTCGGCCCATGTTAAAACCCATTCCTAGATTGTTTTTTTTACTTCGACATTCCCGTTTTCGAACTTCCGTGTTCGACGATAGTACAGTCGACGGAGTGCAGTTCGAAATTTTGATAGTAAACCTATATATATATATATATATATATATATATATATATATATATATATATATATATATATATAGACATCCATGAACACACTTTGTGACACAGAAGCATTCCAAATGGATAGAAGTGTACTCAAAACACATGCAGCTCTGGTATTATAACTATTAATATAAACCTAATTCCCCATAGAAGCAATGGTTGCTGTGTATGTGGAGACTGGTGTGGGGGAGGACCACTGGCTAATGGAATATGCATCAAGGAGGGCCTGTGTTGGATGTTCATTACGTGAACTGGATGGGTACACATGGAGTATGGGCACAATGTAAAAAGGACACAAAATAAGAACCATTCTCATCCATAATACACCCTGTCAGTTCACATTGCAAACTGACTTCAACAAACATATGAACATCAACAGGTATCATACATATGTACACCAACTGACTTACACATCTGTTTGCAGTAGTGAGGAACGGCTGTAGTACACTGTACATACTAAACACCATAAACTTTGTAAATATCTCAGATGCCTTAGTGGTAAAGCCAGTGACTGTGGTGTTCATGATCCCGGTTTCAAGAGCTGCAAGGGCTGTTACGTCATTTTGAGGTCCGGAATAAGGGATGTTGGATGTAGATTATTAAAGCACTTTTAAGCAGACATTAGCGGGTTATTGCGTCGGTAAGTGCTGGTAATCGGCGCTTAAACATGACTACACGGATAAGCACCACACAGGTTTAACCTTTGCTGAACATTGCACAGATCACGGGCAAAGTCACCCACAACCGCTAAAATGTGTGTTAATCACCCTTGCACTACCAGTGCATGCTCTGAGAGGTAAAATGACCACTACCAGGATTAGAACACGCAACCATGTACTCAATCTTCACAATAACCTACCACTAAGCTACCTGAGATGTACCAATGGCAGTTGTGTATTCTGACAGGTTAAAACACAAAAGGGAGGATTGTGTGGAAAGAGGACAAACCGCCATGTACCCAATGAAAGGTGTATGTTTTATATATATATATATATATATATATATATATATATATATATATATATCAACATATATAGAGAGAGAGAGGGGGAAAGAGAGAGAGAGAGAGAGATATGTCGATATATAGGGATATACATATATATGTAGATGTATAGATAGGTTAACAACATCTTCACAACCATGGAGGTACATATAAATGGGATACCTACCAAATACCGAATGCTTGACATACCTATATGCGTAATCATGAGGCTTAAAGACCGAAAGACCACAGTACCGAAACACCAGAAGCACGAGTTTTAAACTCCCGATGTTAAGGGACATTTAGTTAGTGATTCTGGTGTTGCGGTTCAAGTAGGTTACTATGTGTAAGTATGTTTCTGAGGGCTGTAGTGTGTGTAAGTGTGTGTTCTGAGTGTGGTGTGTGTTCCTGGGGGACTGTAATATGTGAGTGTGAGTTTGCTTTGTGTATCTGTTTGTGCAATCTCAGAGGTAGAATATTAAAGTAGGGGGATGTGGGGGTGCAGCCACTCACATGAGGGTGTAGGGGGGCTTGCCCACCTGCTCATATGTAGTGTAGGATGGTTTGTTTGGATGTGGTGGGTAGTAGTGTGTTTGTGTGTGCAAGTGTGTGTGTGTGTGTGTGTGTGTGTGTGTGTGTGTGTGTGTGTGTGTGTGTGTGTGTGTGTGTGTGTCTATTGTATAGATTGTAATGTACAGTTCTTGTCTGCCCTTCACAGGGGATGTAGGTGCATTCCCCTCCTGTGGTCCATCTGATATTAGTGTCCCCACAGACTCTAGCAGTGATGATGAACGCATGGTTGAGGCACAGGCAGGGTTGTCAGCGGCTGAATCTGTGCCATTGATTGCCATTCCACCTATATCTCCCCTCATCCCCACACACAGTTCTCATGCCAACACATACCCCATCACCAGTGACCATAGAGGAAGGACAGTTGGCATGTGCTAGCTTGGAGCAGGAAAGTGTGGAGGCTATGGAAGATGTGCCTGCACACCATGGTGTCAGCCAACTGACTGGTGATGCCCCACACAGGCATGTGGCCAGTGCTGCTTGTAGGAGGACCTCTGGCCAACATGCCCCTGCAAGACAGATCGCAGCAGCTGGTGTCACCAGATGCATGTTTCAGGCTGTAATAGAGGCACAAGCACTTGCTGAATGGCACAACAGAGAAGATCAGAGGCTTCAGAGGGCTGCTGTCCGTTCTTTAAACAACAACATCCAGGCAATGGTAAATACTCAACAGCAGATTGCTGAAACTTTGGATAGACGATTGGGTGACATGGTTGGAGTCCTTGACCATGGCTTGACAATCCGTGAGTGTGAGCTGTCTGTGCTGGAACATCTGGTAGGAGTGAGGCGTCGGGCACGTGGACGTAGGCCAGCTACATCACCTGTTTCAGGTCTACGTGAATGAACTACCTCACATGCCCGCTCCCATAGTGGCGGTAGCAACAGCAGTGCAGCTGGTGCTGTGCTGTCCATACCAGGACACAGCAGGCCACATGCACGTGGCCCTGGATGGTCCCAACAGGGACATGGTTCCAGTGGACATGTGTCATCAGACAGTAACCAATCTGCACCTCTGCCTGGTAGTGCCCGTGCAACCCCTGGCAGGCACAGGTCACGTGGCCTTAGCCAGACACTGTGAACTGTAAAACTGGCCTGTACAGTCCACAGCTGTCAATAATACCCCTGTGTAGGCCAGATACATGCCAGAACTGTGTGCATACATACACACACATACTGGAAACATATATATAGCACCACAACACACACATGCATAACATCCACACATGCCTAATTACATCAAAGGCCCTAACCCACACACATGATGTCATCCAATGGTGCAGCCTAGGCCTTTGGCAAACATTATCACCCTGTGCATATGATGATGCCTGTGACGCATCCCTGTCATCCACATCATCTGTGCACGGACATGCTCATATGGTCTGATGCACAGGATGAACAGACTAGGAAGATAAGTGTAGATTACAATTGTTGTGTACTGTTCACAGGCAGCAGACATACCATGTAGTACAGGATTACTATGCATTTTGTACTGTTAACAGTATGTGTCTTGTGTAACAACAATAACTGCATGTTGGTCATGATGTTCTGCTTTCCTCCTTCAAGTCTAATTGCATGTGCCGGTGGATGTCAGTGTTTGCAGTTAGTGTCCCATATGTAAATGTGGACTACTCACAGGTATGTATGAAAATACCAGCATCCACCTTGTAGCTTCCACATCACAGTTAGAAAGTCCCACGTTCCAGACACGTCTACAGATCTACTGATCCAAGAGTATGATAGCTGTGTATTAAGCTACTGTGGCTACAGACGTGACATCTATGCTGGGCGACATCACAGGTACAGTTACATGGAGTGGGGAGGTAAGAGAGTGGTCTAGCTGATTACAGGGGTAGAAGCCAGTGGGAAGTGTGATTCCTCATTGGGAAGCAGTAATACACATTCCCATGACAGGATGCGAACACACAACTGCACCCACACACTCAGGTATTCACACACATGTATTCAGAGACACAGTAACACACCCACACACTCACAGATTCACCGACACAGTAACACACACACACACACACACACACACACACACACACACACACACACACACACACACACACACACACACACACACACACACACACACACACACACACACACACACAGACACACACAGACACACATATACACACACACACACACACACACACACACACACACACACACACACACACACACACACACACACACACACACACACACACACACACACAGTTGCTAGTGTTGAGGTGAGGACCCCTGCCTATGTGCAAATCATCATTACAGTACTGTGCACTTACATGATGCACCACAGAGATTACACATGTACAGGTAGTCAGTATGGCCTAAGATCGGGGACATCAACATGGATAGTAGATTGCATCACCTGGATGGGCCTTATCAGTTCATTATGGTAACATATATCCTTACTCCAGGGACCAGACGGCCATACATACACACACACACACACACACACACACACACACACACACACACACACACACACACACACACACACACACACACACACACACACACACTGTGGCATTCACTATTGAATACACCTATGTCACGCACATACAGATACCTCACATGTGTGAGATACACACCCCTGCCTATGTCCTGCTTTCTACATTGCAGTCTGTACAGATGTCTACAACAGTGTACAGAAGAGTGAGTAACAACTGAGATGTATTCCCCACCATACGTGACATATATGGACACAAATGCAACCACACATGCAAATAATGTGAATCAAACACCTGCCTATCCCATGATACGTATGACAGAGTTACAGCAGTATTGCACACATTACAAAGTGTACTGATGCTTCCTTTGGCAACTGTGCTGATATATGCACAAGGGAGGTCTTAACTGTTACAGGTGTCAAGTGATTTACCTTCGGTGTCACCCTGACCGCTGTCTATGTTGTGTGTGTTCCCCTTCAATTAACAAAACCATAGCTTAGCGGTTACACAGGTTATTGTAGGACTGCTTGTGACACACCTGTGAGCTGTCCTCAGTAAACCATCCATCTGCAAAAATGCCCCACCACTTAGTTATGTCTACACATTTGTCCATACCTGAGGTACATCCTTCCGTTCTTTCAGCATATCAGCATATACAGTTGAAACCAAAAGAAAAATAGGGCAATTCCACCAAGGCATGACTCCACTGGTATTTTTCACATGAAAAAGCTTTATTGAAACACACTTTCTTCAGAATAAAACCATAAATGCTGTTATCACTACAGATGTGTTTTAGTCCTCTAATGACTTCCTCAGATGAAACAGAAATGCATACCTTTTACAATTCTTCCCCTAAAATACTCTCCACTTAATTAATACTGCTATCCAGTTGGTGTATATTCTTAATGTGGTCACATGTGCTCAATAGATGTTCAGCCCTATAAAACTTTTTTGAAAATTCCTTTAAAACAGTCCTTTAAAACAGTCCTTTCAAACAGTTCTAAACCCATACATACATATATAAATATATAAATATATAAATATCAAAATATCCACAATGCTGTGGCAATGTTGAGGCTGCATTGCAACTGCATGATGTACTAAGACACGTCACCTGCATACATCAGCAACTGCACACGCATGGTATCTGAGTGCACACCAATACATGTACATGTGTGTAGGTCCTACATTCCTGTCATTTAGGCATGTTTGTAGGCATTGCAATTGGTGGACGTGTAATGACATACATGACACATGGACTGTTGTATGATATGATAGGTGTAATGGGTGACCAGTACAGAGGGAATGTTACCTCTGTCAACATTGTTATCACACCTTATGTACTGTTAGCATTCAGCAGCCATGGACCTACATTCCATGTGCATGTGTGTAATGGCTGTAGCCACCTGTCTGCACAAAGGACAACAACAGCTATGCTATTTACATATATGTTGTATGTGTGTGGCATGTACATATCCAGGGCAGGTACATGTATGTCATATCCAAACATGAGGATGTTTACTGGTGTACAGCAACAGTCATCTATTAATGCTGTAAATAGCCGAGGGCCCCTGGTATGTGTACAGCTGACCTGGTTGCAAACAGTGGTATCATTGCATTGTATATCACATGATGGAACTGTGTCAGTACATGGGTACTCTGCACAGTTGATGTAGAGCTAGGTACAGTCCACTGGTCAAGGGTCACATGGTGTTGTACTATTATATGTCCTACCACATGTATGGATGTGTGTTGGTGGTCCAAGGGCATGGTGGTGTCTGAGGGTTACATCCTAGAATGCAGCTTTTGACACTGTGTCCTGCACCTGACTCATCTGCGATGTCTTTTGTGGGAGTACTGGTCAGTACATGTGAGTGGCCTTTATGTATGTGGGGACACCACCACCTGGAGCGGTCCATACCTGTGTTATGGCCCACATGTCCGGTTGTGAGGTATATGGTGGTAGTGCTATTGTGCACTACAGAGCCTTCAGCCAGGTGTTCCTCACTGCACAGATGTCAGTATTCCCTATTGTTGGATCTACAGTGAGCAGCTCTGATTACAAATGCTACACATCTAGCACTGGTTAGCATAAGCATACAATGCAGTTGTCCTCTAGTTGTCAGGGTGTTATCCTGTGTTTAGGACATTTGCTTTGGAATGGCACTATATGGGTGAATGTGACCTAGGTATTATCCCCACTCCCTTGAATCATGGATGCATGTGATATGTGACAAAGGCCTGTCTACTTTCAGTCATGTCATCCCAGAATGACAAACACTGGACAACCTCGTAATTACAGCAGGACATTGGCTCATTGTGTTGGTCAAGCAGTTGCCACTCCTAGCAAGTCATCAGTGTGAGTGGTAATATTGTGCTTGGTATAGAATGGTACATCTAAGGTGACGGACAGCAGCAGACATTGTTTATAAGACCGGTGTCAGATATATGTAGTGCAGCGTTCCTGCTAACAATGACAACTACTAACACCGGAGTCCATTACAATGTGTTCTTTACATCTAACTGTAATAGCATGGCCACTGTGGCCTTCCATGTTTAGAATCAGAGAGCATCCCAAACAGCCCTGTGCTACTAAGTGTATCAGCATTCCCAGTATAACCTTGTGTAGATGGACACATAGTGCATTCCAAACAGCCCTGTGCTACTAAGTGTGTGAGTATGCCCAGTGACACCTTGTGTCAGTTATGTGCCTCTATGTGTATGGGCATGGCCACTGTAACCCTGTATAGTGAGATAGTCATCCATTCCACAGATGGGCATACTCTAGTTCAGGATGGATTCATACTTTAAACACACAGGTTCACAGGTATGTACATCTTAACTGCCAGCATCCCTGTTGATGTCCACATTCCTAGAAGGTCATAATGACAGCCTTGAAATGTGTAGTCTCTGTGGCGCGACCTGTAACTATGTAGTATTGTAATAGTGGCCCTGGATGGTCCCAACAGGGACATGGTTCCAGTGGACATGTGTCATCAGACAGTAACCAATCTGCACCTCTGCCTGGTAGTGCCTGGTAACCCTGGCAGGCACAGGTCACGTGGCCTTAGCCAGACACTGTGAACTGTAAAACTGGCCTGTACAGTCCACAGCTGTCAATAATACCCCTGTGTAGGCCAGATCCATGCCAGAACTGTGTGCATACATACACACACATACTGGAAACATATATAGGGCACCACAACACACACATGCATAACATCCACACATGCCCAATTAGATCAAAGGCCCTAACCCACACACATGATGTCATCCAATGGTGCAGCCTAGGCCTTTGGCAAACATTATCACCCTGTGCATATGATGATGCCTGTGACGCATCCCTGTCATCCACATCATCGGTGCAGGGACATGCTCATATGGTCTGATGCACAGGATGAACAGACTAGGAAGATAAGTGTAGATTACAATTGTTGTGTACTGTTCACAGGCAGCAGACATACCATGTAGTACAGGATTACTATGCATTTTGTACTGTTAACAGTATGTGTCTTGTGTAACAACAATAACTGCATGTTGGTCATGATGTTCTGCTTTCCTCCTTCAAGTCTAATTGCATGTGCCGGTGGATGTCAGTGTTTGCAGTTAGTGTCCCATATGTAAATGTGGACTACTCACAGGTATGTATGAAAATACCAGCATCCACCTTGTAGCTTCCACATCACAGTTAGAAAGTCCCACGTTCCAAACACGTCTACAGATCTACTGATCCAAGAGTATGATAGCTGTGTATTAAGCTACTGTGGCTACAGACGTGACATCTATGCTGGGCGACATCACAGGTACAGTTACATGGAGTGGGGAGGTAAGAGAGCGGTCTAGCTGATTACAAGGGTAGAGGCCAGTGAGAAGTGTGATTCCTCATTGGGAAGCAGTAATACACATTCCCATGACAGGATGCGAACACACAACTGCACCCACACACTCAGGTATTCACACACATGTATTCAGAGACACAGTAACACACCCACACACTCACAGATTCACCGACACAGTAACACACACACACACACATACACACACACACACACACACACACACACACACACACACACACACACACACACACACACACACACACACAGACACACACATACACATACACACACACACACACACACACACACACACACACACACACACACACACACACACACACACACACACACACACAGTTGTTAGTGTTGAGGTGAATGAGGTGAAGACCCCTGCCTATGTGCAAATCATCATTACAGTACTGTGCACTTACATGATGCACCGCAGAGATTACACATGTACAGGTAGTCAGTATGGCCTAAGATCGGGGACATCAACATGGATAGTAGATTGCATCACCTGGATGGGCCTTATCAGTTCATTATGGTAACATATATCCTTACTCCAGGGACCAGATGGCCATACATACACACACACACACACACACACACACACACACACACACACACACAAACACACTGTGGCATTCACTATTGAATACACCTATGTCACGCACATACAGATACCTCACATGTGTGAGATACACACCCCTGTCTATGTCCTGCTTTCTACATTGCATTCTGTACAGATGTCTACAACAGTGTACAGAAGAGTGAGCAACAACTGAGATGTATTCCCCACCATATGTGACATATATGGACACAAATGCAACCACACATGCAAGTAATGTGAATCAAACACCTGCCTATCCCATGATATGTATGACAGAGTTACAGCAGTATTGCACACATTACAAAGTGTACTGATGCTTCCTTTGGCAACTGTGCTGATATATGCACAAGGGAGGTCTTAACTGTTACAGGTGTCAAGTGATTTACCTTCGGTGTCACCCTGACCGCTGTCTATGTTGTGTGTGTTCCCCTTCAATTAACAAAACCATAGCTTAGTGGTTACACAGGTTATTGTAGGACCGCTTGTGACACACCTGTGAGCTGTCCTCGGTAAAACATCCATCTGCAAAAATGCCCCACCACTTAGTTATGTCTACACATTTGTCCATACCTGAGGTACATCCTTCCATTCTTTCAGCATATCAGCATATACAGTTGAAACCAAAAGAAAAATAGGGCAATTCCATCAAGGCATGACTCCACTGGTATTTTCCACATGAAAAAGCTTTATTGAAACACACTTTCTTCAGAATAAAACCATAAATGCTGTTATCACTACAGATGTGTTTTAGTCCTCTAATGACTTCCTCAGATGAAACAGAAATGCATACCTTTTACAATTCTTCCCCTAAAATACTCTCCACTTAATTAATACTGCTATCCAGTTGGTGTATATTCTTAATGTGGTCACATGTGCTCAATAGATGTTCAGCCCTATAAAACTTTTTTGAAAATTCCTTTAAAACAGTCCTTTCAAACAGTTCTAAACCCATACATACATATATAAATATATAAATATATAAATATCAAAATATCCACAATGCTGTGGCAATGTTGAGGCTGCATTGCAACTGCATGATGTACTAAGACACATGTCACCTGCATACATCAGCAACTGCACACGCATGGTATCTGAGTGCACACCAATACATGTACATGTGTGTAGGTCCTACATTCCTGTCATTTAGGCATGTTTGTAGGCATTGCAATTGGTGGACGTGTAATGACATACATGACACATGGACTGTTGTATGATATGATAGGTGTAATGGGTGACCAGTACAGAGGGAATGTTACCTCTGTCAACATTGTTATCACACCTTATGTACTGTTAGCATTCAGCAGCCATGGACCTACATTCCATGTGCATGTGTGTAATGGCTGTAGCCACCTGTCTGCACAAAGGACAACAACAGCTATGCTATTTACATATATGTTGTATGTGTGTGGCATGTACATATCCAGGGCAGGTACATGTATGTCATATCCAAACATGAGGGGGTTTACTGGTGTACAGCAACAGTCATCTATTAATGCTGTAAATAGCCGAGGGTCCCTGGTATGTGTACAGCTGACCTGGTTGCAAACAGTGGTATCATTGCATTGTATAACACATGATGGAACTGTGTCAGTACATGGGTACTCTGCACAGTTGATGTAGAGCTAGGTACAGTCCACTGGTCAAGGGCCACATGGTGTTGTACTATTATATGTCCTACCACATGTATGGATGTGTGTTGGTGGTCCAAGGGCATGGTGGTGTCTGAGGGTTACATCCTAGAATGCAGCTTTTGACACTGTGTCCTGCACCTGACTCATCTGCGATGCCTTTTGTGGGAGTACTGGTCAGTACATGTGAGTGGCCTTTATGTATGTAGGGACACTACCACCTGGAGCGGTCCATACCTGTGTTATGGCCCACATGTCTGGTTGTGAGGTATATGGTGGTAGTGCTATTGTGCACTACAGAGCCTTCAGCCAGGTGTTCCTCACTGCACAGATGTCAGTATTCCCCATTGTTGGATCTACAGTGAGCAGCTTGATTACAAATGCTACACATCTAGCACTGGTTAGCATAAGCATACAATGCAGTTGTCCTCTAGTTGTCAGGGTGTTATCCTGTGTTTAGGACATTTGCTTTGGAATGGCACTATATGGGCGAATGTGACCTAGGTATTATCCCCACTCCCTTGAATCATGGATGCATGTGATATGTGACAAAGGCCTGTCTACTTTCAATCATGTCATCCCAGAATGACAAACACTGGACAACCTCGTAATTACAGCAGGACATTGGCTCATTGTGTTGGTCAAGCAGTTGCCACTCCTAGCAAGTCATCAGTGCGAGTGGTAATATTGTGCTTGGTATAGAATGGTACATCTAAGGTGACGGACAGCAGCAGACATTGTGTATAAGACCGGTGTCAGATATATGTAGTGCAGCATTCCTGCTAACAATGACAACTACTAACACCGGAGTCCATTACAATGTGTTCTTTACGTCTAACTGTAATAGCATGGCCACTGTGGCCTTCCATGTTTAGAATCAGAGAGCATCCCAAACAGTCCTGTGCTACTAAGTGTATCAGCATTCCCAGTATAACCTTGTGTAGATGGACACATAGTGCATTCCAAACAGCCCTGTGCTACTAAGTGTGTGAGTATGCCCAGTGACACCTTGTGTCAGTTATGTGCCTCTATGTGTATGGGCATGGCCACTGTAACCCTATATAGTGATAGTAGTCATCCATTCCACAGATGGGCATACTCTAGTTCAGGATGGATTCCTACTTTAAACACACAGGTTCACAGGTATGTACATCTTAACTGCCAGCATCCCTGTTGATGTCCACATTCCTAGAAGGTCATAATGACAGCCTTGAAATGTGTAGTCTCTGTGGTGCGACCTGTAACTATGTAGTATTGTAATAGTGATCTGTAGATAGTCAGGTGTTCTGATCCCACCACTGGCATGTGTGTGTATGTCCATCTGCCTGAGGACAGAATAATGCTTTTAGACTGCTCACACTCCATACAATTCCTATACCCACCTTTGGCATGACTGATGATATCACCCACCTAGAAATACACCTCTGGGAGTGCTGCGATCCAGTAATCTCGGTAGCGCGTTCTGTAACTGCTTAATGCTATAGTGTGATAAAGTAGTTAGGTCAGTGTTCTAATCCCAGTGTGTGTGTGTGTGTGTGTGTGTGTGTGTGTGTGTGTGTGTGTGTGTGTGTGTGTGTGTGTGTGTGTCTGCCTGAGCGAGACAAGTACAGTGCTTTGTAGAGTATACACTCTCTGTACAAATCACATGACCACCTTTGTCAATCCTGCTGTTGTCACCCACCTAGGAATACACCTGTAGGAGTGCTGTAACCCAGTATTCACCATAGCGTGTGCCCTAAAAGCGTATTGCTGCAGTGTGATACAGTAGGTAGGGGTTTGAATATAGGACATGGCAAGTGTGTGTGTTTGGCTGCCAGAGCCTATGTAGAGGTGGCTGTGAGTGTCTAACCACTGGACATGTTGAGGAGCAGATTTTGTAGTTTTCCTATTTCCTATATGGTGTCCGTCTTATGACACACTGGCCACCTCACGAGGAGTACAGCTGTCAGTCAGCCATGGGACTGTGTTGGCAAGCCATACCCCTACATCTGGCAAAAGACCTGGAGAACAAAGTATGCGACCCTACTAGTACCCGGTATATGTCCTGCACCCATGTGCCATACACAAACACACTTGCCTAGGATATCCTGCTATGTTGCTAGTACCATGCACATTGAAGACAGATAGTAGGCATGGTGTCAATGCAGTGGGCTGCAGAGGACATGGCACCCTGTACAGTGGTACAATAGACACATATTTGCGGAAAATGTGCCTTCACTATGTTCCCCACTGGATGCCTGCAACATATGTAGTGCCATCAAATGTGATCCACAGAGGCCATACAATGCCGTACACATGTGCCCTGTATGGACTAATGCCACTGACACCAGGGAATACCTGTATCATGCTATCAATGCAGGTGCAGGGTCGTCCTGCTGACTATAAGCAGGTTTTGCCACACCAGGCCAGTATTGGCATATCGGGGGATAACAATCTGTGTACACAACATGTGCCTGCCAAACCAGGTACACCTGTACATGTCACTGTACAGTATTGTGGGACATTCACTTCCCAGGCAATGTCCATGTGATGGACTATCAAACACAGACATGGCACGCATTGCAAAGCTATGGCCATACACATTGGTAACCAGGATGTCAGGGCAGATCATGCAGTACCCATCTGTGTGGGACATTGCAGACATTACACCCCTGTACCACAATGCACACCATTGTCAGGTGATGTGATGCCAGGATTACCCCTCACCCAGCCTTGTACAGCCATCTTGCACAGCCAACCACTACACACCCATGAAGCAATGCATACATGCATGTCAGTACTGGCACCTTGTGTCTGCGTGTGGATTATGATGCTCCCAACCAGTCACTCCCAGTATAACCCTCGTTGGCATACCAACAGATGTCAAACACTTTCACATACCCTAGCCCATAGAACCTCCAGATATTCCCTGTGATGCATGTAGTCCTGTGCATTACTGCAGTGTGGCAAACTAAGTAGTTAGGTTGTGTATTTGTGGCCCTGGCAAAGAGTGTCAATGTGTGCCCATTAGAGAGTGTGGTTGCGGTGACAATGGCATCTGTTCATGTGGACAGCCATGTGTGCTACACCTAATGTAGGCCTATTATATCTCTGTTGCAGATGTCTCTCACCTACACACATATATGTTCTTACAGTACAACAACATGTCGGCTTTGTGGCACATGTATTAACTTCATGCACATGTAATAGTAATGACTAGTCAGTCAGGGGTTTGACCCCTGTACTGTTAGGCATGTGGCAGATGATGCTTAGGGTTTAGTCTCCAAGCCCTTCTCTGGTGTACTTTGCCTGTCCCTCCCACACACTCTCTGGTGGATGTGGAGGTATACACCTGCTCAGCAGCAGCATGTGTATTGTAAGTGATGGACATGGTCAGGTGATGGCCTCTGCACCTATTGCAGTCCTCCTCTAGCTGACTGCATGTGGAACAGCTTTGATGGTGTTCCCATAGCCATTTGCATGATAAACACAGTACACTATCTAGGAACATCAAGTTGGTATTTGGCCATGACAGTCGCTGTGAGTGGTACCTGTATGTGGTGTTCTGAAATGGCATCACAGATGATATCTGGATGTACCTCAAACATCATACACAGTGGGAAATAGCCTAAAGACAGGAGGGTGATGTGCCACACATGACTACAGCATGTAAGTGTAGGTATGCTGCATTGCGATTACTGCCTGTTTAACATGTTGTGTGTGGTAATAGCTATTCTGCATGTTTTAATAGACATGACAGTACTCTGTTCATGAGGGACTCCCATCTGTAGGGCCATCTGTGAACTGGTCAGTGTGTGGAACCATTTGTTTCCTGTGTTACACACTGAACACACATCTGTGCACAGCAGGAGCATAGTGTGAGGACTGCAGACAGTACATGATGATAGGGATGTGTTACTGCCATTGCATCCCTGACTGGACATATGTCACATGAAACAGTGGTATGACAGACACTGTCTGGGGTTCCCAGTGACAAGCCAATAATGGGCAACTGTTCATAGCTGCGGTCACATGTCTACTACACATTGTACAGATGTCATGTAATATATATGCATGTGTTGTGCTCCCTCTGCAAATATATACCATCTGTTGTGTTGGGTTGATGGTGATATCTAGGCATACTGTTGTAGGTAATCCCGAATGCTGTTGTTTATCACTAAGCCATATGTGGGTTTAAACTGCAACATCATAGGCTGTATGGGTTGGGAGATCCTGGCAGAACCTCCTGTCCCACTTCAGCTGACCATGGCACTAGCACATCTGGGGCCCAGCCTTGGACCTCAACCTCTGTTGGCTCTGCACCACCTTCTGGAGGTACCACGACTGAGGATGGGGCATGTCCCCCCCTGGGAGCAGGACCAGACAGGAACATGTCTGCTGTTGTGCGGTCCCGGACGTGTTGAGTTGGGGGCTCACTAAGGGGTTCCAAAGCCAAATACACAAGCTCAAGGGTGGAGTGTCACATTTACAGGGTGATGCTGCCCCTCCTGGACAGCCCCCAGTACTGCCTCCTTTGCAGCTGTTTAGGTGCAGTGGTGGCTGCCCATGGCTGGGGACCTCCGTCCCACTGTTCCCATGGGCTTGTGAATGCCGAACACCCATCCCCGTCCGAGGTGTATCCCCCCACGTGTCATATACCGACCCTGTATACTGTCTTGTCTGTGATCCTACCCTACCTATCCCCCATGGCCATACCTAGTCTCCTTCCTCCACATCTGACCCTCACCCTAAGGAAACATAAGGCCAATCGGCTCCTAGGAAAACATCTGCCCTATACATAGCTGTCCATTTCACACATGTGCCCACTGGACATATGTAACCCTTGTAATATGCATCACAACATACTCCTGTTATCCTCACCCCTGTCCCTCAGGTGCACGATCCTGGTATGCACATCACTCCTAAATGATCCAGGTACACATGATGAGGATGACCCCATTGTACACACAACACTACCAGTCCCTCTATGGTTACCCCATTTACCTTTATCATGATAATGATGTTGCACACAGCACCTTGCAAGAGTACTGTTCACACCTAATGATTGGACAGGTACTGTTGTGTTAATGTACATTACATGCACAGAGTGATGTATATGGCCAATGTGTAACAGTTTGGGTGTATGAATGACACATGTCTGTCTGAGGGAGTCTTGAGATTACATAAGACAACACCACTACATAATACAGGCGTCACTGGTGTTTCCCTTTTCATTTGTTTGTAATGCTTTGTTGCCACATGGTATGTTCCTGATTTATCTCTATATATGTATGTACCTATATGCTGGACATAAACACTCACATATACATCTACATGATGGGATACATTCCTATACTGTTGAATGACTGCACTGTATGGTACTGTCCGTTGTCTGTATATCTGCCATGGCGTATTGGTAAATCACATTAGCTGTGTGTGCAGGGTCCTGGTTCCGAGCCTTGCAAAGGCCGTTAATTTTGTTGCAGGGCAGAACAAGGCCATTGGATATGGAGGGAGTAAGGCACATTAAAGCAGTTGTGAGTGGGTGTGCATGGGTTTGCGTGGTGTTAAGCAATGCTAACCTCTGGTTACAGCTTCTTAGACTCAGTTAGCCTGTACATTGTTTTACCAGTGCAATACTCGCATACTGGTAGCCAAACAGGCTTACACCCGCCGCCTCAAGCTTGCAAATGCACCGACATTGGTGCTTGCATCTGACACTCATACCCCTGGGTGGGAGCGAGGACCACAATATTACCATGTGATGCCTATTACATCGGATTACATGCCTACAGTATTGGGAATGGCTGCCCATTAGGCGACGGCATGCCGTTCGACTGTACGGAATCGGCGGCCTGTCCAGTGATTTATTCATATTATTTGTGTGTTCCTCTTACAATCTGCACCCATCTGGCGGATACATGGGAACTGAGACTCTTCAATACAGACAAGTAATTGGGTTTTGGGACCCACATCCGTCGGCCGAGTCATGCTACCGCATACCTATTATAGGGTTGCCACCTTTTCAATTGCCCAATGTGGGACTTTTATGTAGAAACGTCAGATTTTGCAAGGCAAAACATACCACAGCCAGTACAGAGGAAAGACCATCACTGTTTTGCCGAAATAAAAGCTTATTCTTGTAGCATTATAGTTGCTTATTCTGTTTCTTGTAACATTTAGGTGTTTCAGATACAAAATAATTGTTTTATGCAACTACTACAGACAATATAGGAAAATCTTTGCCCTAAAATCTCAGGACATTTGCCATATTTTCAATTATTTTGCAGGACACAACTGCCCAAAGGGGACTGTCCCTCACAAAGGTGGACAGGTGGTAACCCTAACCTATTATTTTATCATCTTTCTAAGGTAGTCAGAGGAATATGCGCTTTCTGTCACTATCAGACCTCTCATGTGAATGGGGAAAAATGGACACTGAATCAGGGACACTGCATAATAACATCAGGGACACATTTAGAAATTTGGTGCTATTAACCTGACACATTGACAGACCCAGAGCATATGTATTCATACACATTGTCTGAGGTACATGCTGTTTATGACTCTTAAATGTTGTCGTTATTCATTACGTGTATTCCACCACCTTTCCTCCAAATATCACTAGTTCTAGTAGGGTTTAGGTGGGACAGAGTTAGATTCTGAGTCGTAATCAGGGACGTCTCTGGTAATTGGGGACAGTTCAATGGTATGGTCCCTATGTGTTCCCCCAATGGTTTACGGACTATCCAGTGGATGTGCTCTTAGGGGTTGGGAGGTATGGGCATCTGCTATGCCCACATTGGAATATTACTTACATCCATGGGGCAGTCCTAATATGGCTCTGCCAGCCAACACCTGCACGCCTAGGCCCATAATCACATACCGTTAATTCCCCTACCTGCCACTCCTCTATAGCACTCATCCTTACTGTGGGCGCAGGTGGGTATAAACACACCACTACACACTAAGAAAACCGAACAAGTAAACTTCAAAAATAAAAACAAATACTGTCGAACCAAGAAACCGAACAAGCGTGACAAGTAAAATAAGTAAAATAACAAGATTTATTTTAAGTGCTTTTTGTTAGCTTGTATCAGCTAACTTCTTCACTTTAACACCACTACACACTGCCCACTTTCCCCATGCCGGGACACATATCGTAAGTTGTGTCGATCCATGTGTTATCAGGCTTGCAAAACCTACTGGTCCATGTACATCTACAGCCTGGTTGGAGAAATCATTACCGGGACTGGCTCCGATCATTAACTTTTGGTGTCCCACAAGGGACATCGATGTCTATGTTTCAAGTGTAGACCTTGCAGATCTCTTCCACTGGTAGTATCCTGCCGGTGGTCTGGGAAGCAGTGGTGTGTTTACTTTTATTGTGTGTCTGTATGTCTCACCAGCCTAGCTGGGGGGGGTGGGGGTGATGCTACGTGTTACACGTTTGTTTACTGGACCTCCCACCAACATATGCAGGCCTGTGAACATATGTTACTCGTAACTGCTGTATCACAGCCTAGCTATATACATGTGTATATTTACTGTAACATATATATATATATATATTTACATTAATATATACAGATATATCTGCATATGTATGCATACATGTACATTTATATCTTGCTGTCTATTTATATATATATATATATATATATATATATATATATATATATATATATATATATATATATATATATATATATATATATATATATATATATTAAATCTAATGACATATGGGTCTATGGTTGTCTGCATATGTATATATTCATATGTGGGTATGTATCTGTATTCTTTCTCTGTATGTATACATTCGTACTATGGCGAGGGAGAGGCATATCTCTATCTCGCTATGGGTAGATATACACACACATAGCTCCATATATATATGTCTACATCTGGTTATTTTGTTCCTTGCCATATAGATTACACTTTGCTTTAGTGGGTCTCGCAGTGGGTGTGGCTGCTCATTGGGCAACGCCTCTGCCCAAAGAACACATTTGCTTGCATCCCTAGGGCTGTCCATATTGGCCAACATCAGCCAACACCTGCACACCTAGACCCATAAGTAGCTACCCATAGTGCCCATGGATCATTAGGGTTTTACCCACGTAGTCTGTATACACTGCAGACAACAAGGGACAATCTAATCTCATTAGTATGGTTTGGCTAATTTTTGGGGTATCCCCGAAGTGAAAGCTCCAGTATGTGTTCCATGATTGAATCCCATGGTGCTCTGTGAACCATATATATATATATATATATATTTATATATATGTATATATATGTGTATATATATATATATATATATATATATATATATATATATAATATAGTCTACATATATATATATATATATATATATATATATATATCTATATATATATATATATATATATATATATATCTATCTATATATATATATATATATATATATATATATATATATATATATATATATATATATATATATGTCAATATGTTCATGTACAGATTACCCATGATAAATTGAATGTGATACAGTGTGATTCATTACGTAGAATGTATGTTTGTTTGAGGCCCAAACACAGCCCAACGCCTCCCCACACTGCTGTTATCCTCCCATAATACGCTTGGTCCAACAACATTGACATGAGCGAGCGACCAAAGAATATTTATTTGTACTGGGCGTTCTACATGCTGGAACGACTCTATACTCTTTATTGCATCCTTACTCCCGTTAAAATGACACTCACAATTCATTAATATGTATGACTATGAGGTCACACACACTTACACATAGGAGCCTAGTTCATGTGTTACAGACTTGGTTTCTACATATCATACTTCGCATTGTTGTTGTGTGTGTATATTATTATTTAACTCGCGAACTTCCACGGACCTCCACGTTAGGTCTAGAACTGAGCCATTATTCAATCATGGCACGCCTGATCCATAATTTCATACCCATAGTTCCTCCCATGCTCCATTATCCACTTATTATAGCAGCCATGACACATTCCTCCAAATATTGCCTCTCCAGAGAAAGTTAGGGCCCTACAGGACTTCTCTCTGTGTGTAAAGTATATATATATATATATATATATATATATATATATATATATATATATATATATATATATATATATATATATATATATATATATATATATATATATATATATATATATATATATATATATATATATATATATATATATATATTACATGTGTACATATATACATTTCCTTGGCGCTGCTTACAATCTCGCCGCCAAGTGCATATGCTTACTGTACTGTGTAATTACATATGTTTACGTCGCCATTTGTGCTGTGCCTTATTCATTATGACAGTGCCACTTTGATTGAAGGGATCAGTTGTGTCCCATACTTATGCCCACTTCACTTTACATATTATAACGTCGTTTACAGCAGAAATTATCTCATTCTACAAGGAAAATGATATGTGGGATGCTCTAACCACTACACTATTGGTGTTCTGCTTCATTTATATGTATACCCATGGTTCATAGTTACCCGAACACACACCTCAACATTTCACTAACTCCATTTTCCTGTTGGGAAAACCAAAGTATATTCAGACCTCCCAAGCCCATAGTCCTGGCACAGACATTTGTATGATTGTCAGGGTGTTCATATGGTCATCCGGGTTTAGGCTTGTCCGACTGGGGACCGGGACTGCCCTGTACCCATTTGAAAGTCAGATTTACCTCTGGCCAGCTTGATATGTCAGCACTAGATAATACGGGTGTTCCACTGCTGTTTTCCTTCGCATTCATTATGAATGCTTCTTTGTGTTAGGATTCTTGTATATGTATATATATATATATATATATATATATATATATATATATATATATATATATATATATATATATATATATATATATATATATATATATACACACACATATATATATATATATATATATGTGTATATATGTGTATATATATATATATATATATATACACATATATATATATATATATATATATATATATATATGTATATATACATATATATATATATATATATATATATATATATATATATATATATATGTGTGTGTGTGTGTGTGTGTGTGTGTGTACGTACACATGCATATACATCTATATGATTTAATTACTTTGATCATACTGTTGAATGACTGTGCTGTCTGCTATGTTTGTGATAACATCAGAGTTAGGTATAACTGCCATGGCTTAGTGGTAAATCACATTGATTGTGATGTGTAGGATCCTGGCATCAGGCCTGGCCAATGCGGTTTATTGTGTTGCTGGGCAGAACAAGAGCAATTGGACAAAGGGTGAGTACAACACTTTTCAGCTGCAGTTTTCCGTTCAACTGCCGTTTCACATCACACAAACACCTTCTGAATTCTTACGGTGATACGTCACCCCAGTTCACATTTCAATGGTATTATATTGTTATACAGCATAAAATTAGCAAGATATGCTTGTATACGGATTAAACGTCATAAATGGTGTGTGCTGCAGTCAAACCGGCAAAGTCTGTTCGATAGGCGGATGCTCTAACCACTACACTATTGCTGTGCTGCTTCATTTGCATGTATACCCATGGTTCATAGTTACCAGAACAAACACAGCACAACATCACTAACACGGCAGTCATCCATTCTCTGGTCAGAAATAAAGCACACCACTACACATGCGCCACTCCCTACTGCTCTAGACACGTCTCGTATGTTGGCTCACTCTTAGTATATTCAGACGTCCCAAGCTTATAGTCCTGGGACATACATTCATATAATGGTCAGGGTGTTCAGTTAGTCTTCTGGTTCATCTGATTGATGAATGGGACTGCCCTGTACCTGTTTGAAAGTCAGACTTAGCACGTGGACTTAGTTAGTTCCACTGTTAGCATCCTACCTGTGGTTGGAAATGCAGGAGGTTTGCTCACCTCTGGGCAGCTTGATATGACAGCACTAAATATTACGGGGGGGGTTCTGCTGCTGTTTCCCTTCACATTCATTATGACTGCTTTATTGTGACCATGTTCATTCTTCATGGATATATATATATATATATATATATATATATATATATATATATATATATATATATATATTTATCTGTCTGTACATACACATGCATATACACCTACATGCTTATTTACATTTCCCATACTGTTGAATGACTGCCACTTACCGTCGTGCATACCCGCTTACATCTGCTTTAAAGCACCTTAATCACCCTATATCTGACTGCCATTATTGTGGCAATCATATAAAATTAGTCCTTGCATGGCTTGGACTCGGGAACAGGAACACCATAGTCACTGGTTTTACCACTAAACCATCAGTGATACATTCTGTATGGATGTTATTTAGGATATATGACTTTACTACAGCCATTCCACAGTACTTGCAACAAATGTGACAGTCGGGTGGTGTACATATGTATAGTACATGTTACTATTCATATGTTTCTGAGAGGCATATGTATACATTTGCAAGTATACATACTTATGAAATGGACACATACTTGACAGGTACTTATATGCATGTGTGATGTGTAGCTATGTGAATATAAGTATGTACATTTATAGATGTATGACTACATATCTGGAGTTATACATGGCTATGTATATGAACAACTGCATACGGGAGGTACCTGTACCGTTTATATACAGGGGTTGTGTTCATCATTACGATGAGGAACCTGGATGGGTATACAATTTGTTTACATGTACTATTTGGGAGATGGCTATGGGGAAGCTTCATGGGAACATGTGAATGGTATAAATTCCCAATAATGCACGTGGGGAGACGTGCATCACAGGCAGGTGTTTAATCCCGGGTTGTAGGTTCTGCAGGACCAGCTGGAGGCTGAGCAGGGTTGTGGACAACTACTGCTAATGCAACTTGTGTCCAGTTGTCTATGGGGCTGGACATCGTGTGGTGCCACCAAGTCTAATCTTTAGAACAGACACTTATCCCATGAGGGATGGCCAAACATTGTGGACACCAATGATTCCAATTCTTTTGGCTTTATGAAAATGAAGGAGGGTTATACATGCAAGGGATACTTAGTTTGCAAGCCTGAGACTGCCTAGGGTGAGACTGCCTACTAGATATGGGTAGGGGGCACTATGTGCAGATATGTCTGTGCCAAGCTAGCAGCCCGAGTATGGGTGGTTTTGGTGGATGTTGAGCAAGGGGGGGGGGTGGTGTGCTGTGAAGGGGATGATGGGTATTCAATTATGTATCCAGGTGTGTTGGGGTTGGATGGCTCAGTTCAGGCCAGACCATTATGTGGGTGTGAGCCGGTAACGTTTCTGTACATGTGTATCGCACATTTTAATGTTCATATGTTTGTGGGATTGTGTTCCGCAGTATGGCTTGTCAGGGTGTATTGCGGATGCAAATGTATGTTCTTTGGTTTCCTTTCTGATTCACCCACTGCTCGCTCGTACACCTCCAGTTCACCTATTGTACATCTGACCCAGTCTCCCCTTGGTGAATTATTACATTACCAGTCACCCCCCATATTCCACACACACCATCCATCCCTTCTCTGGTTGATAGCCCATGGCACAGACAACAGAACACACTGCGTACTCTACATATCTCTGGTACCAATATGGTTGTGAGGACAACCCTGGCATAGTTGATCTTCCACATGCTGTACTTCATGCACATAGGTACACGCAAATACTTATCTTTCATGACATGGTAGGTAGACCTGGAACACCATAGTCACCATTCATCTTTGGGCTGTCCAGACAGGGACGACTTGGACTGCAAATGGGCAGATATTGAGTGAATGCTCTGACCATTGGTAGGGTTGCCACCTTTTCAAATGGCCAAAGCGGGACATTTTCAGGACACACATCAGATTTTACAGGCCAACACATACCCAGGGTCCATACAAAGGATAGTACTTTACTTTTATGCCTAAGTGAAAGGTTATTCTTGTAGCAGTTTAGTTGCTTATTCTGTTTCTTGTAACATTTAGATATTTTAGATACAGAAATAACTATTTTATGGAACTATTACATAAAATATGGGACATAATTATGTCCTACAACCGCAGGACATTTGCCATTTTTAATATTTTTGGTAAGGACACAACTGCCCAGAGAGGGACTGTCCCTCACAAAGTGGGACAGGTGGTAACCCTAACCATTGGGCTAGGCTGAGCAAAGGGCAGCAGCACACAAACATGCTGTGTTTCTCTTCCACTTGGTATAACAATCAATACTACAATGGAATACGGGCACAGGGTTTTAAATGTCATATGTTCGAGGGACGGGGGCTCAATATTCAGCTACGTGCCTTTGTGTTTACTTTTTATTTTGGGTGTTCACAAAACTGTCTTGTATGCTTTGCATACATTTCAGTATCCACGGACACTGACAGGAGTGATTACTATTAGAGGCAGGCTGTACTAGTCAGCATTTTAGGTTGCCCGTCTGCAGCCGATATGTTCACGCCTCCGTGCAGAGCTTAGACACGCCCCCTGCACTCGCGCACATTTCCTATGCACGTGGACGTTGCGGCAGTGCACCTTCATTAATATGCATATGGTGCTGCTGTGCCATTTCTACACCACACGGTCGATGCAAGGGTAACGCCGTCCTTGTGCCAAGCTTCATGAGTCCCGGGCCAGACAAATATCTTCAAAAAATATAACAAAATTGTGAAAACAACAACACTAGCTCATGACAACCTGCCATCCAAGTACCTCAGTATAGCCACTGATATTGTTAGCCACCCAGTACCTAGCCTAATTCATAGATCCATAATAGAAAACTACATTCCAGCACTATCAAAAGCCTCCTTTAGAATCCCATCCATACCTCTCTGCTGTCCAGATTTTCACAGAATTTCCAGATTTTTGCCTCAAATTTTTGGTCTGTACCTCATAAAATTAGCAGTTTTTTTCCAAATCACTGAGCACTGAAGTCACTAAATAATGACATCATTTGAGTTTCAGACTTCATATTTTTCAGAAAATGCATGCTAATACATATCCTATTATTCTAGCAACTTTCTTAGTTTATAAGTGCAATATTTAAAACCTGTCCCTATTTTTGGGCCATTGTCCTCCTATTATGTTATGTTTTGTCCAGATGTCTTGTTGTAAAAGGGTGAGAATGTCAAACTATCATCCCATAGCTATACTTCCTCCCCTCTAAAAAGTGCTTGAAAAATGCATACACTGACAACTAATCTTTCTGTATGGTAAGCAGTTGCTCTCTCCTACCCAACATGGCTTTCAACCTCACCATAGAGTTGAAACCACCCTATTATATTGCCTTTATATTGTTAATCAAAGTAAGAACTCAGTAATATAATCTCCACCCTTTTTCTTGACATGTCAAGATCACCGAGATCCTCTGAGAAGGCCCTTTCCAAACAAATAGCTGGTGTTAGAACCATAGACTAAAACTTAATTCCAAAAAATGTATAATAGTACCTTTCTCCTTGCAACTATCACATTGATAACACACTCCTGAAATTGATTCAGTAGTTAGTGACCTGTGAACCTATGTACACAGCAAACTGTCCTTCAATCACCATGTATCCACTATTTTATGAAAGTCCTTTTTCATTGCATACCTTATTAGTGAGGGCATGGTATTCATGTACAAGAGTGTGATCATTTCACTATATCTTGCACTTATTAGGCCAATCATTGAGCATAATGTTCCCTTTGGCATGCACTTGTCCAAACATTTGACACAACTCAAACACCCAGATCTTTTCCCCAAGAAAATAAAGGGTGTAAATTGTAAGAACTACACTGATCATCTCAAAGCCTGGTCCCTGTTTTCAGTATCATACAGGCAGCTGAGGGCCAATCTCTGCCTCATATCCAGTCTCAACAGATCCTATCATCTCAGACATAATGCACATTCACAATTCAAATAGTGGCATAAACACTTGCTTAAGAGATCTTAATAACTTCTGCAATATAAATAGAACATGTTGGAGAAATAGATATGTATCACAGAGAATTCAACTTCTTTGGAAATGTCTTCCTCTCTATATAAAACCAAGTATTTCTCTTACTCTGTTCAACTGCATTCTAGATGAACATATGGGGAAAGAACAAATCCATTCCTGGAGTAGCACCTTGTCTGTTATGTTAGGGGGTAATAAGTAAATGTTCCACTACTCCGGGATATTCCATATTTAAATTACAAGAGAAAAAGGTTTTTGGGAATGTATGACTAGATTTCTAAAGAGTCTCTAGGGTCAACAGCTTAGTAGGAGTCTATGAACCTATGAATCTGTGACACACAGATAAAACAAAGAGAAAATCGATTACATTTACTGGATGGACAAGTTAAGGAAGAGGAACATCAAACAAAACCAAAGTACTATACAAGCATTTATATAGCTGCATGGAATCAGGAATACCAGACAGGACAAAATCCTCCTCCTCAGGGAACAGTAAACTTGTCTGGTGGACATCTGCAATAAATAAACTCTATAATAAAAGGAAAAAATTTCTGTCCAGTACCAAGAAGGAGCAGGTGCCTAATTGGAAGCAATCTCTCCTTAGTTTGAGCAAGCAAATAAGAGCACTAGTGAAATCCTTCAAAGCAAACTTCGAGTCCAAACTGACCAAATCTACTAAAGACATTCATAAGGTCTTCTTCACATATGTCCCCAATCTCAAAGGAAGCACTCAGATGTTCTCAGAACTGGTGGCCAAGGACACCACATACACAAACACCATAGATATAGCCAACCTGCTGGCACACAGGTTCAATGAAAACTTCACTCCTCTGTCTCTCCCATCAGTAAATCAGGACATCCCCAGTACTTGCCCCCTTCCCTGATCTCTAGGGAACAAGTCATCACTGCCCTCTCAATGGCAAAAAAATAAAGCTTCCCTGGGACTTGATAACATCCTAGGCTGTATACTAAATGAACTCAGGCAGGAACTTGCAGCACCATTAGGCAGCCTATTCAGCCAAAGCCTGAGTACTGGCTTCATCCCAGCCAAGCGGAGGACAGCCCTGTCATCCCTTTGCACAAAGGTGGAGCATCCACCGATCCAGGAAATTATAGACCCATCAGCCTAACTAGCCTGATCTGCAAGGCCATGGAAAGGACATTGGCAACCTCCAAATACTAGATCCCACACAGTTTGGTTTTATCAAGGGGAAGGTTATGCCTGTTAAATTTGGTCGACTTCTTTGAGACAGTCACCAAACCCATGAATGAAAGGAAGATGGTGCACACTGCCTACCTTGACCTGGCCAAAGCCTTCGATACTATTCCCCACTCAGGTATAATAGATAAACTCTCAACTAGGAATCAATCCATATGTTACCAGATGGGTAGCAAACTGGTTCACTGATAGAACCCGCATAGTCAAAATAGGGGAAGCCACCTCAAGTAGCAGACCCGTAACAAGCGGTGTACCACAGGGATCAGTCTTGGGGCCTCTGTTGTTTGGGATATATTTTTCTGAATTGCAGGCCAAAACCAGTGGGCTATGGCTAACCAAGTTTGGAGATTACTGCAAGCTGGGCACTGTCATCACTTCCCCTAGTGATGTGGGCATCCTGAAAGAGGGTCTCACCCAGACAGATGACTGGTGCCAGAAACATGGCCTCAAAATGAATGCCAAAAAATGCATCATCATCTCCTTTGGGGAGAGTGATGTTCCCACAAATTATCACATTAATAACACGGTCCTAAGCATGTAATCAGTCGTGAAGGACTTGGGCACCCAGGTTGATAGCAAACTGACTTTTGACCACCATATTGCCTCCATTGTACGGAAAGCTTTCTACATGGCTCACCTCATTAGTAAGGGTATCTCATCCAGGGACAATGAGGTCATAACATCCCTGTATTCTTCTCATATAAGACCCATTATTGAGTACAAGGCCCCTTTCGCCATGTACCTTACAAAGCACATGCAGCAGCTGGAGAGACCACAGAGGTTCCTCACCAGAAGAATCCAGAACCTCAAACATCTACCCTACAGAGATAGGCTAAAAGCCCTGTCTCTCTACTAGTCTCACACAGACTCCTCAGACGTGACCTCTGTCTGGCATACAAAGCAATCTCAGACCCCACCCTGATGGGATTGTTCCACTTGAGTAACCCACACACATGATTTCAACCTGTTCTGTGACATCAATAGGACTTGTTGGCAGGACAAATTTGTGTCCCAGAGGCTCCCCCTTCTGTGGAAAAGACTCCCTCTCCACATCAAGCAGAGTACCTCATTAACCCTTTTAAGCACACCCTGGATAACTGGGTTGGGGAATAAAAAATACACCCCTGGGATTCCACTTGTGTCCCTGCTGGGCAGTGGCATTTGGTGTTGACATGTTAGAACATGGGTTAAATTCTTGGCTAGGCTTGTAAGGGTCTCAGGTCCAATAGCCAAGAAACTTCCTATGATCCTATGAAAATTTCTTTTAATACAAAATGCATGACTAATGGAGAAAATGGAAGACTTTGAAAACAGAAAGAAATGAATTAGAATATCTGGTGTACCAGAGAATTTTGAAGGAAATTATATGGCAAGCTTTCTGGCTACATGAATTCCAAAACACTAAAATGAACTGATAGCCTGTCTTGTGGAATTGAGAGAGCTCACTTAACTATAACACCAGTCTCTACTAATAAATGAAATGAAAGACCAAGATCTATAACTGTTAAATTTATATCATATTTGGGCGAGGAGCTGGTACTGAGAGCTGCATAGAACAGTAACCCCATAAAACTTGGCACAAATACTTTGAGACTTGATAATGACTATTCAGTGAAAAGAACTGGGGAAAATGGAAACTGCTTAGCCTTTGTTGAAGAATTTCATAAAAAAATAATGTAAAAGCTTAACTCATGTTTTTTAGCAAAAATAAAAATATAGTTGGCATCAGGTGACAAAATATTTACTACACTAGAAGGAGTAGCATTAGTGGTATCAAGGAAAAGAAAAAAGCAAGCACTGACATTCCAACACTTAAAGATGGGAACAAGAAATAAAACCACATACTGTTAGACTGTACAAAATAGAAAATGTCAAAGGGCTGGAAATCATATATATATATATATATATATATATATATATATATATATATATATATATATATATTTAAAATCTAGTAATTTAATTGTTAAATTAAGAAGAATTGAGAGTCAGCCCCTGAAAATTAAAATATTGTTTTACCAACAGTTTCCCTACCAAAGCATTGTTTTCAGACAGTAAAATAAGTCATTCTAATACGTAAATATATGATACAGTAATATGCTAAAATGATTTCTAATTTAACTGATGACAAGTAGTTTGAAATATAATCTAATAATTTGATATTTGATAGATATTCATATAAAAAGAACAAGATAAATGTTAAGGTGGCTTCATATAGTCTCATAGCTTGCATGGAAACCTTAGAGAATATTCTCTTGGGTTCATGGCTTATCAGTGAATATATGAGACAGAAATATTTTTGCTATGCCTCTGATTTAAATATGGCAGTTCTTGAAAGATGAAATGTAATAATTTCTCTTCAGAAATCAGTTAGGACATTAATTGGAAAGCTAATACAAGTGGTGCATTCAGAACAGAAGAAAATTTCCACAAAAAAATGCAGCTGATAGGTTGAATATTCTGCACAGAGCAAAGGTAAAGAAAATCCCTGGGATTCAGCAAGCAGACATGCAGGAATAAATTATTTCTGCATGGCAGGGACCGTTCCCATACAGCATGGCAGCACACCTTGCATATTCATGAAGGCGCGCTGCCTGTGCTGTTAAACGGACATGGAGCTGTGTACGGGAGCAGGGGTGTGTGTCTGAGAGCAGAGCTCTCACAGTACACATGTCACACTCCAGAATTGCCTTTCAGCAATTAAAAACAAGAGAGAACAGTCATAACACCCCCAACCCATCAGGAAAACAAAAGTGGTCAAAGGCAAAAGGGACAAATGTTTCACAAAGCAGAAAGCTGATAAAATTACAGGTTTAGCATTAGCAGGGATATTCTGAAGTGCATATATAAAATAACACAAATAAACTTTTTTTTTTATAAATGCGATAAAGTTTAAGCATAGCTGCATGGGTGTACCCATTGCTTAGCTACGCTTAGTCCAGCTTAAACAGCACAAGAAGTTAAATAGCAAGAGACAGCCAGCATAAGCAGTATTGCAAGAGTGTAGTAGTTAGAGCATATGCTTTGCGAGCAGCCATTTCCTATTCACTCCCCACTGTAACCAATTCACATTTTACATGTGAAAGCAGTACACAAACAATATTTTGTAGTATTACCTACTAAATAACATATATTTGTTAACCGGAGTACTGCATTACATCTAGATATGAGGTGTCAGTTTAAGAAAGTTGTGAAATCCACATACAAACACAAGTGCCTCATACAGTATAGTCACATATGAATAAATGTAATGAAAGCACATTGGGGGGTGTCAGGGACAGTAAACAAATGTATAATATGTAATGAATGATGAATCAATGCCATACAGCAGATAAAATAAGCAATGCTAAGCATTGCACAGCCCTGCTTACCAGGTATAAGCAATGTGTAAATATGACTGCTAAGCAATGAGTAGCCCAGCTAAATGGATTTGCTCATTGGTAAGCAGTGCTGAACCTGCTCCTTTAAACAATGCTAACCTTAGCTAAGCAGGTTTGCCCGTAGCTTAGCTTAGCTCAGCATATTCAAAACCATCCAATCATGGCAAAGGGTGGGAAATTGGCCATATTTAAACCCCACAGGTGGGAATACAGCTCATAAGTGGTTGTACCTTCCCACTGTAGGCAGAATGGCTGGAGTCAGAGAGGGAATTTCCCTTCTGTGTGCAGCGCTGGGGCATACAGGAGTCCAAGGTCATGGTAGGACTCCAGGTAAGAAACCATGATGAGAGCTGCAGGGCCTGTACCGAGGCTCCCAATATAAAGTGGAAGCCTGGGACCATCTCACCCGTGACCTCACTAGTGCCACTGGTATCCCTCAGACTGGTGAGCAGGTCAGGCACCACTATGCCTTCTTGAAATGGAGGAAGAGGGAGCTCTTGGACCAGTGAGTCCAAGAATCAAGCCAAAGGGGTGATGTCCCAGCAGTGTGTAAGTACTCATACCAGTAACTGTTTAATAATGTCCAGCCTGTGTATATGATGGATAGGTATGGCTAAATATTTCTCTATTTCCCTTACAGCTGCAGCTGAGTGGGCTGTGAATCAGGAGGCCCATGCGAGTAGACTGCAAAGGCTGCATCTCGAGGCTGGTGAGTAACAATCCTGCTTGTAGTAGTCATACCAAATAAATATCAAAGTAGTAGAAAGTTATCTGCCAGTATAAAAACTGTTTTGTGTATGGGTTGTACTGAATAAACCAGACAATATGACAGTAATCGTCCCATATAGGTCGTATTTAAATGAAACTTTAACTGCCGGGCAATAAAGCTCTAAATTCTGGACTGGTTGTGTTTACTCTGATATTGATTGGCATTTTTAGTGTTGCATTCTCTGAATAGTAATTTAGTATTAACCACTGTTACCCACACTGTGCTACATAATAAAAATGTCTAGGAATGTCTGTATAAGACTGTTGTAATTACAAGGTCAGATTGTACAACCAAGAGAGACGTAGACAGAAAACACTAAAGAGATAGACAGCAATATCCAAACAGCACATTCTGCTGAAACTTAAATTGTTGTATCTTTATCAGACACAGCCATGGTTAGAATCCTGGGAATGGTAGTAAGCTGTATGTACAATCATACCTCTCACCTGTACACATTTGTTCAGAATGTCCAGATAATTGGCCCATATTTTCTGCCTGTTACCCTGTCCCCCTCACAAATCAGTGGGATGATCTCAGAATTTTAGTCAGCAAATAATGACATACATCTGATTTTCAGACTTCAAAACCTTCAGAAAATGTATATGAAAACAAAACTGTCACTCTAGCAACTCCAAGTATATGAGAGCAATATTCAAAATATGTCCCTATTTCTACCCCCATGTTGTCAAGCTTTGACCAGAGTGTGTGTATTAAGAGATTGAGAGGTATGTGCATAATATTAATACGGAATCTGGGAATATGTGTGGAAACAGTCAGGTAGTGTTAACAAACATTCCCTCCACAGATCTGTCAGATAAGAAAACTTGTGCCTGCCAATAAAGATTGAAATCCTGGACTGGTAGTGTTTACTCTGGTATTGTATGGTTGACACGTAGCATTCAGAACATCTGTTTTCAGAATAGTACTGTTGTGTCAACCACTGTTTCTCACACTGTGCTACATAAAAATATGTCTAGAAATGTTTGTAAGAGACTGTTGTAATAAGAAGGTCAGATTGTACAACCACGAGAGACTTAGAAAACACTGAAGAGATAGACAGCAATATTCAAACAGCACACTCTGCTGACACTTAAACTGTATTTTTATCAGACACAGCCATGGTTTGAATCCTGGGAGGGTAGTAAGCTGTATGCATAATCATACCTCTCAACTATACACATTATTTCAGAATATCCAGATAATTGGCTCATATTTTCTGCATGTTCCTCTGTCTCTGTAGCAAATCAATGGGATGGTCTCAGCAAATAATGACATACTTTTGATTTTCAGACCTCAAAAGCTTCAGAAAATGTATATGAAAACAAATCCTGTCACTCTATCAGGCCTCCAAGTTTATGAGAGCAATATTCAAAATATGTCCCTAGTTGTGCCTCCATGTTGTCAAGCTTTGACCAGAGTGTGTGCATTAAGAGAATGAGAGGTATGTGCACAATATTAACTCGGAATCTGGGAATATATGTAGAAACAGTCAGGTAGTGTTAACAAACATTCCCTCCACAGGTATACCAGGTGAGAGATGTAGAATTTAGCTTTAAGACAGTTGAAGTATACACTGTTTAAAACATACCACTGGCCAAACCAAGGCCACAGGGTATTGTAATAATACCTGTAAAGTAATGATTAGAGAAATGATCATTAAAGTTGTAAGAACTACAAGGATATAAAAGTTGTTAATTGATACCTCTCTCTTCCTGACACCATATCTACAACAATAATCTAAATATACAAATCAATGGGTATGTTTACACCAAACCAACTGTTGGGACATATGCCCTATTGTTCAATAAATATTGAAATGTGTTTCTATTAATGTTCCATGTTGAAATACTATCATTGGTGGCCTGTTGCTATCAATGTAACCTGCATGCCATTGTAATGGCCACTGTGGTTCCATATATGCATGTGTTCTGTTTGCTATGCAACTGTTCCAAATCTGGTGTTTTGGGTTAATGGGAATATCTATTAATGCTGTTATAACTAACCCTGGATTGTGCTGACTATTACTAACCCACATATGTTTTAAAACTGCAATACCATAGCATGTTTGGGAGGCTGGTCCCAGCGGACCCACCTCTCCCACCTTATCTGGCCATGGCACCAGGCTCAAGCATGTCTGGGACGCACCCCGGGACCTCCTCATCTGCTTGTTGTGCACCACCTTTGGTTGGAACCACCTCAGGGGATGGGACCTGCCCCCCCCGGGAGTAGGTGAGGACAGGAAGCTGTCACCCATCGTCCGGTTCGGGGATTGGTGTGTAGCGAGCTCCGAAGGGAGTTTGGAGATCTCTTATGCTAGCTTTAGGACTGCGTGGCACATTTAGAGGGTCAGCATGCTCCTCCTACCAGCACAGCCACCTTTGGGGCCATAAAGGTACAGTGGTGACTGCCCATGGGTGGAGACCTCAGCCCCACAGTTTCTATTTGGGGGTTCATGGGCTTCTGATTTCCAAACAGCCCTCCCCATCCAAGGTGTTTACCCCCCACATGTGTCATATACCACCCCTGTATGCTGTCTTGTTTGTCTTGTCTGTCTTCCTACCCAACCTACCTCCCCAAATAGACCTACTATCCTTCCCCAACATCCCACTCTCACCTTAAAGAAAAAAAGGGCAATCTGTTTCCAAAAAAAAAAATTTGCCCCATACATAGCTGTCTATTTCACACAAATGCCCACTGGACACATGTAATCTGGTCTAATTGGCTTCACAACATATTATTGTTGTCCTCACCTCTCTCTCAGGGGTTTGAGTGTCCAAATCTACCTCCAAATTCAGTATATATGCACAGCTGCTGCTGTAGAAGAAATGGACAGCTATGGACCTTCCCTACACCCATCCTGCACATCCCTAGCTACTTTCCCTATTATCTTTCCCTCTGTGTGCCCCCTTTTCCACCACTTTCCTATCACCCCTTTTTACTTTTCTTTTAAAGAACTTAGCACAGGGGTAAGCATGAGTAAGCACTTTTAAGCAGTAGTAAGCGGGTTTAAGCCTTTTTGCACAGCGGCAAGTAATGGCTATACAGATTAAGCACTTTTATGGCTAACTGTCTGTAAGCATATTCAACCAGAAGTTAACATTGCTTACCGCCATGTAAACCCACTCACAACTGCTTAAAAGTGCCTTAATAGCTCTGTATGCAACAGCCCTTGTTCTGCCCAGCAACAAAATAATCAGTGCTTGCAATTCTGGAAGCCAGGACCCTGCACACCATAGCCGCAGTGATTTCCCACTAAGTCATTTGAGCTGATATATCATACAGCACTGTCATTCAACAGAAGGGAAAATGTAGATATACATATATATATATATATATATATATATATATATATATATATATATGCATATATGTAGACATACATGAATATATATATGTGTGTGTGTGTGTGTGTGTGTGTGTGTGTGTGTGTGTGTGTGTGTGTCTATATATATATATATATATATATATATATATATATATATATACATATATATATATATATATATATATATATATATATATATATATATATAAATGTGTATTGCATTCACACATAGGATCCACACTCTGAACCTCTCACTGCAAAACATCTGACCAAAGGCACTGTTAATGGGGGTGAAGGTGCCCAAATTAGGGATCTCTTGTAATTATTGCCATTTTCCCTTCCTCCACAGCTGAACAGATCTGCCTTGAAACACAATAACCAGCACTTGCAAGTCTTGAATCTGGGACCCTGCACAACATAGCCACAACAAGTTAACAGTAAGCCATCTCAGCTATAAGATGCCAGGATGATATCTCTAACGTATCATGCAGAACAGTCAGTCTACCATAGGGAATGTACAATGTGGAAGCAGTAAACATTCCAATGATGAATACACACACACACACACACACACACACACACACACACACACACATATATATATATATATATATATATATATATATATATATATATATATATATATATATATATATGTATATATATACACATATACACATATAAATATATTTCTACTTATAGATATGTATAAGAAGACTATATATAGAGGGTGCACAGCACACCAAACAGACATTATTCCTATATTTCCACCTCCTACAATGGCCAGTGTTTGATTCTTTCATACAAATGAGAATTATTGCATGAAACATATACCCACACACAATGCAAAGGACATGACACCACACACAAGTTTGCATACATAGAAATGTTTATCTGTGTACTATTTCAGTTGTTTATGCCATTTCTTATAGCAGTTAGGTGTTTGGAATACATAATAACTGATTAATGCTACTCTCAAACAAAACATTTGATACAGTAATCTGAAAAACATAATATACTTTGTTGTCCAGGCTAAGGCCTTCAAGTAGTACAATAGTAAAACAAAACACTTGCCTTGAAGATAAGAACCAATCAACACATAATTACAGGTATAGTTCAGCAGCCTCCAATTACACTCTGTACTCAACCCCTAGGGAGAAAGTATTAGTTGTCACAATGTAAGTGTATCAGTTACATAACAATGCTTAACTTAAAACATCACTATCACACTGACAAACAGAACTGTGTGTAAGACAATAAGCTGTAGTCCACCGCTGTTCCCATGGTGAAATGTATGAAAATGTACAGCCATATACCTTAATGCTTCTTACTACCGATATCCCCCACATGTTGTAACAGCCTAGGTTAAAAATATGTAATACCCCTCCCCCATGAAATGTCTTACAAGGGCATATAACAGTGTTTTCCATACACTGACCTCTGGACTGTACAAGGTAACACATGTTTTGTCTAGCTGTTGCCCTCATATATATATATATGGACCCTACCCCACAATTTGTGTGGGAGTCCACAACATCATAGGAATGATAGCAGGAATGTCAGCACTAAATAATTATAGGCCATTACCTAATAAGCTCTTATTGCATGGCATCTGGACAAAGCCTGGTATATTTGTGGAGGGCAGAGGCTGGAACACAGGGACTTATTTGCAATATTGCTGTTATACACTGTGAAAGTTGCTGGTGTTACATGATTGGTTGCAACATATCCTTACTCAGGAATATGAAGTCAGAAACACAAAGGGATGTTGCCATGTACCGATAACAATCAACGGAGAGAATGGCACTGATATGTCAGACACAAGACCTGTGTGGTGAACAGACAAAACATAACAGCCAGTCCTCTGGCCATCATGTGGATAGGCCCACAGTTGAGAGCTATGCAGACAGACTGCATTCCATGCAAAACTATCATGTACACACAAACCCTGTAAAACTAGCAGTATTCAATGCATATAATAGCAATACTCACACTGTCCGTAGGTCTGGAACCTTCTACAATCATGTAGTTGGCCTGTGTCCACAAGTCCTGTTGTAAGAGATATTGCTACCTGCTGTCTGTAACACTGCTGCCCACACACAGAAAGGATGTCTTCCATACAGGAAAAGTAAAGGGACATTGGCTATATGATGTAGTCATTTATAGTAGTGGGTTGCTATGACATTGGCTGTTGGAATTACTACACAGCTGACTGCATGCAATTAGCAAGTGGGGAACACCAATTGGTGCAGAGGCTATCACCTGATCATGAACATCACCTACAAAAGGCATGCTGCAACCTATTAAAACCAGCTTGATCCCTGTAGTGGAGAGAGAGAGAAAACAATAACACTAAAAAAAAATAATAGTACAAATAAAAAAAAACAAAACAAAGAAGCTATCCAAGCGATACACAGTAGAGAGCACAATAATAAAATAAGGTATGTGAAACATGCATGCATGCAATTGAATGTAGTACTTGGTCTGTAATAATAGGATAGATGATGTTGAAAGATTTATATGTGCCATCAAGACTTGTTGCTGTAATGATATCCTGCTGAACAACTGCTAAGGGCATAACATCTGGCCCTGTGGGTAGTGGGCCATACCTGTCAACTGTGTGGATCTGCACAGAATGACAAGATGTAAGCCATCATAGTGTTTGTTTTGTTCCTCCAAACATGTATAGTAGTCTGGAAAATAGCTGAAGGTGGAAGTAATGAAGTCATGATAGACACATGATTTTCAGACCCCACCACCTTCAGAACAGTCATGTTAATGTGAAATGTATCATGCACAAACTTCATAGGTTTGTAGTAGGCTTATCTATCTTATCTGTCCCTATATATCACCCCATGTTAGGCTGTATCCACATGTGATGCTCTGTTTTGTAGCAAGGCAAAACAGTGCAGCTGTGGAGGAAGGAGGTTCAGAGTGTGGACCTAATGTCTGAATGCACTCTATATATATATATATATATATATATATATATATATATATATATATATATATATATATATATGCACATATATATATATATATATATATATATATATATATATATATATATATATATATATATATATATATATATATATATATATATATATATATATATATATATATATATATATATATATATATATATGTGTGTGTGTGTGTGTGTGTGTGTATGTCTACATATATACAAACACACACCTACACACACACACACACACACACACACATATATATATATATAAAGATATATATATATATATATATATATATATATATATATATATATATATATATATATATATATATATATATATATATATATATATATATATATATATATATATATATATATATATATATACATTTACCCTACTTTTGAATGACTGGGCTGCATGATATGTTTGAGAACACATCACACATATCTGCAGCTCAGATGGCTAATTGGTAAATTGATGTGGCTATGGTGTGCAGGGTCCTGGGTTACACACTTGCAAGGGCTGATAATTTATTTTCTGGCCAGAACAAGGGCTGTTGGATATAGAGTGATTAAGGCACCTGTAAGCAGTTGTAAGCAGGTGTGAAATGGACAGATATGTATGGTGTGAAATTTGCGTTGGGAACAGATTGCACATTTTTGTTAAGGTGAGAGTGGAATGTTAAGGAAAGATAGTAGGTATATTTGGGGAGGTAGGTTGGTCCGGAAGACAGACAAGACAGCATACAGGGGTGGTATATGACACATGTGGTAGGTAAACACCTTGGACAGGGAGGGGTGTTTGAAAATTGGAAACCCATGAGCCCCCAAATGGAAACAGTGGGACGGAGGTCCCCACCCATGGGCAGTCACCACTGCACCTTCAGGGCCCTGAAGGTGGCTGTGCTGGGGGCTGAGCAGGAGGGGCAGGCTGAACTTCTAATTGTGTCATGAGGGCCTCAAGGTGGTGTAGCAGATCCCCTAATTCTCTGCAGAGCTCCTTATGCACAGATCCTGGACCTGACTTCAGGTTACAGAATCCTGTCTGTCCACGCTCCCAGCGGGGGACAAGCACCATCCCCTGAGGTGGTTCCATCTAAAGGTAGTGCAGGACCAGCAGATAAGGAAGTCCTGGGTTGGGTCCCAGATGTGCTGTGGCCTGATGCCATGGCCAGATGAGGTGGGAGAGGTGGTTCTGCTGGGAACAGTCTTCCCAAACATGCTATTGTGTTGCAGTTTTAGAACATATGTGTGTAATAATAGTCAACACAATCCAGGATTAGTTATAACAGCATGCATAGATATTCCCATTAATCCAAAACACCAGATTTGGAACAGTTGTATAGCAAACAGAACACATGCATATATGTAACCACAGTGGCCATTACAATGGCATGCAGGTTACATTGTTAACAACAGACCACGAATTATAGCGTTTCAACATGGAACATGAATAGAAACACATTTTAATATTTGTTGCACAATAGGATATATGTCCGAACAGTAGGTTTGGTGTGAACATACCCATTGATATGTGTGTGTTCAGATTATTTTTGCAGATATGGTGGGGGGAGAGAGAGATGTCAATTAACAACTATTATATCCTTGCAGTATGAGGTCCTCAGACTTTTTTCCTGTTTATGTCTTCCAGGTACCATGTCAAGAGAGTGTCTCCCTGCTTACACTCCACAGGAGAATGACATACTTATCAAGTACATAGTGCATCACCACAGAACCATCTTTGGGCATATGACCCATGATCTGCAGGAGAGGACTACACTGTGGAATGAGCTCATCCACATGGCAAACGATATCGACCTGCATAACTGCAGTTATGAGCAGGTGCAACATCATTGCACTGACCTCATCTGCCATGCCTGTCAGCATCCTGCTATAGTTAGGATGGACCAGCTAGCCACATGTGGGGCTCATGCCATCCATCCCCCACTGACACCTGCTGAGGAGCTCCTCAATCAACTTTGGGGCACCTGCCCACCAGCCAAATCAAGAACCTGAATATAGCATTGTGGAGGTGGGTGCTACCCACACAATGTACGAGGAGCATGCAGGTAAGGCCCCATGGCACATTAGTAGACCACTGTTGCTTATCCATCTTCATCTGTAAAGTATCTTCATGTATATGTCAGATAACACAGTCTGTTGCTGCAGTGTAGTAATGGACAGATGTGCACAATCTGTAGTATTGTGGGTTTGTACTGGTGATGTACTGAAATGCTGCTCCCACCCTGAACCAATACCACAGGTGTGGCTACTGACATCACATCTCTCACACAACTATGTAAGTCCCTGTGATATACTTCTGGGGCAGCAGCCTGTAGCTGGTGAGTATGGAGGTCTTTTGTTCAGGTTTGCCAAACACCGGCCATGTTATGGCCATGGTATTTGCCATGCACACATTTAACACACCTACCCATAATGCATGCTGTACATGTTCACTTATTGCTGCTGTTAACTGCACTGCATCACAGTGGTCACCATTGTGGCATATCTGAAGGATATGTAACAGTCCTGCAGTATAACTAACAACCTGTCAGTGCAAGATGTGTGGACAGAGATGAACATAATGGTGGGATGAATGGTCTACAGTAGGACATGTCTGAAACATTACCCTTATACAGTGGCTACAACAGTGTATATACCACTATTACAATGGCAACTGTTAAAGATCTACACAAAGGCATATCACAATACCACATTCCACAACTTTTACAACCTGTAATGTGATCCTAACATGAGCAATGGATGTGTAATATGGAATCCTATGTTAGGACAACAAATATGGGAATACATACCTTACCAAACACTGGAAGTATATGTGTGCACACACTCCAAATAACATATTGTGGAAGCAGCTTTTGAGGTACTGCAGCATTCACTCTTCTTGAGTACGCACCTTCCATCAAGTACGGGTCCTCAATGTCAAACAAAGTAATGGTCTGCTGTAAAAGAAGTATTCCATGACATTTGCCCACTCACCTGTATCAGAGGCAGTTATGGCTTGCACACATCTTACAAATCATGGAATGGATCCCATATCCAAAAGGTAGCACTCAGAAGTGAGAGAAATAGCCTTACCTCACCATTGCATATACCATGGCAAACAGTGCAGACAAACATGTATGTGACGAAGTATGGGACACCATTAATGTATAAAATAAACAGATGCCCATCCAAGACAGATGAAAACACATGTTGCAAACTGGTCATGTAGGTTGCCCAGAAACATGCAGCAACACTGAGGGACTTGCAGGAATGTCTAGCAAGTATTGCCTGTGCAGTACCTGTGTCCACAATTACCTGGACCTTACATAAGTGTGGCCTGTGGGTTAGGCTAATCAGATGGAAGAGTTGTTCCACATGAGACATCAGCCAGGGCTCTCTACAAGTAGCATATGCATAACATCAAGTCTCCCAAAGGCATGTGTTGCAATGTGTAATGGTGTACTGAGACCAAGGCTGAAATCTACAGACAGTATTAATAAAGATACATGTGCTGCACAAGCAACACCTCACCCCACCTCTGGCCCACCATCCCCATCTGTACCTTGCTGGTGTCAGTGTACACCTTTAGGTTTGCTGTTCATTAGCAGGAACTAGGCCGGTAGACATGGTGTTCTGAATTTGGGACACTGCAAAATGACACTCATGTGTGGCCCATAGTTGTCAAGCATCTGGAAAAAGGCTGGGAATGGGGAGGGGTGTCATCCTGAAACACAACAGTGAACTGAAGCATACATCCAAAGCTCACTAAGAATGGCTGCATCTGAACACAGTCAAGGTCATGCATTGTGCCAGACCTAACCCTGACTCCACAGCAATAGTGAAGGCACTGTGTGACCTCCAAGGGCTGTGTACATGAGCTGACCTTGCAATCTGGCAGAGTTGGGAGAAATTTGTAGGGTGAAGTGACCAACTAATGGCAAGTGAAGATGGGTCATACTAGTATACCCCTTCCAGGAATAGTGACTGCTGTAGTTCACTTAACAGGTGCTGCAACAAGCCATCATGTTAAGGGTGTTCACACTTATGCAACCCACATATTGTATGCATCTCAATCAGCATCTGCACAACTAACACATTTGTTTGATACTGCATTTCATTGCACAGGTCATATGCCACATATCAGGTGTGTGTAATATTAACATATGCAGTATTGTGGCCCCATGGCATATCAGGGAAGAGGGTGGCATGTCAATAAAGGTGTGTACACTCCTCATAGCCACAGTAAGCTTTGAAAGTTGTCAATGTAATTGGATTCTATTGCTCATCCATGCACTGCTGATGATGAGATCTGCAAATCAGACTTCAGGCATTCACTATTGACATCTGTCCTCATATCAATCCAGGTATGGTCAGACAAACACACAGGGGCTGTGAGCAACAGAGCAAACATAACTGCCACACATATACACATTCAGCAATGGTGTGTTCACTTGTGAGTTATGGTGCACAGTACATACCAGGGTGCTGAACAGGTGCACAGCAATACTGTGTACATGGGTGCAGTGTGTTCCAGGGGGAAGGGGCATCACCTACTAACAGAACTCATGCATTACAAAGATGTATAATGTTGGTAAAAGGGACTGAGTATAGCTGCAGTGCATACTGTTGGGTGCCATATGTCATGCATGTTGACAGTTAGGTAATGAGAGGTCTGTGTAATATTTTTGTGCCACCTCACCTGTAAGTGTGTGTGTGTGTGTGTGTGTGTGTGTGTGTGTGTGTGTGTGTGTGTGTGTGTGTGTGTGTTTGTGTGCGCGCGTTTGTGTAGAGGTAAGCAATGGCATACAGGTCTTAAAGTACGGTTTTTGTTTTCCCCTCACAGGTGGCGAGGTGGGTCAGGGTCCCTCCTGCAGGCAAACTGATGTTAGTGCCCATACAGACTCTGACAATGATGATAGGTATGGTGAGGCACAGGCGTGGTTGCCAGGGGCTGAAGCTGTGCCATCAGTTAACATCCCATTGTTAGTCACCCCATCCCTGCACCCAGTCACATTGCCTATACATACCCCATCACCAGTGGCCATAGATGGGAGACAGTTGGTGGATGGTGGCATGAGACAGGACAGTGTGGTGACTATGGCAAGTGTGTCTGTACATAGCAGCCATAGCTGGATGACCAGTGAGGTACCACACAGGCAGATATGCAGGGGTGCTCGTAGGAGGGCTGCTGGCCATCATCCCCCTGGCAGATGTGCCACAGCAGGTGTCACCAGACGCATGTTTCGGGCCATCATGGAGGCACAGGCACATATGGAACGTTATACCAGATGGAGTCTGAGGCTGCAGAGACCTACTCATTCTGCTGTTATTGACAACATCCGTGATCTTGCAGGTGCCCACCGTTACTTTGCAGAGTTCCTGGATAGATGGTTGGGTGAGATGGTGAGAATCCTCGACCGTGCAATGTCTGTGTTAGAGAATATGGTGGGAGTAGGGCAACAGTCATGTGGACGTAAGTCAGCAACACCAACAGTTGGAGGTCTACGTGGACATGCAACAAGTCAGAGCCACTCCTGTAGTAGCAGTACCAGCACCAGAACTGCAGAAGGGGGTGCTGTCCATACCAGAACACAGCAGGCCATGTGCACATGGCCCTGGACAGTTCCATCAGAGACCTGGATCCAGTGGACATTTGTCATCATCAGGGGAGAGTACCATATCTGGCCTTGTACCCGGTAGTGCCTGTGGAACCCCTGGCAGGCACAGTTCTCATGTCTGTGGCCGGAGATGGTGAACTGTACACCCTGCCATGTACGGTCTGCCACTGTCCCAACAAACCCCTGTATAGGGCGGCCACATGGCCAAACTGTGTGCATGCATAAACACACACAGCACATCTGCACAGCCCAATTAATAACAAACCCTCCCTAACACACACATGATGTCAACCAAACAGCTCAGCCTAGGTCTCCAGCAAACCCACAACACACCCTGTGCATATGATGATACCTGTGCCACACCCCTGTCATCCATACCATCGATGCAGGGACAGGCTAATATGGTTCTGATGTACAGGGTGAATGTACTAAGGTGTAGTAGTGTAATGCTGTGTAACATGTTTTCAGCAGGAAAGTTTAATGCTTTCATGTCAGGATGTGTAGCTGTCCAACCATGATGCATTATGGCTATCAACACTGACTGACAGTGGTCTTCATAATGTATTCAGTTTGTGTTGTAGGTATCTATGTGTTAGCAGAATGTTGGTCTGCTGTTGTTTCCTACAAGGTGCATGGCCCTGTGGTGACACATTGACTGTGTCATATCCTGGGAACAGCTGAACACAAGTAAGAGATCTATATAACATTTACTTTGTGTGCCACCTGGCTGATAGTTCTGAGGGGTGTATACAGGTGAGTGCATGGTGGCTTATATAAGCAGCCTTTCTACAGTGGACAATGGTAAATGTACTGGGTGGCACACACCACATGTCTGTGTATAACTCTCTCACACACACACACACACACACACACACACACACACACACACACACACACACACACACACACACACACAGAGGCTTTGGTGTTTACGCAATACACAGAGAATACTGTACACATGGCTGTACTTAATTTTGCACTGCACCCATTTTAGCCTATGTAATTCCACCAAGACAAAATAGGCAAAACATCACATCAGTAAATAATCAGTCTGCTACTTTAATGTCATTGACGATGGTACTGGCAGGGTATATGTCCCCTTCCCCAATGTAGTGCAATCCTGGAGTTGTTAAACATAAGTGTGCTGGTGTGGATGGCACAGCCCTCCACTTTGGAGGGTGTGGGGTGGTGTAGAACTGCACATAGTGTGAGTGACAGCTATGTAACCTGTTAACAGCATTACAGCAGACTAAGTGGGGGGATACACACAACAATAACCCCAGTGAGGTTGGCTGTATCTACAACATGGACAACCAACTATATATACCAACTCTGGTATTGCTGAACAGCTATACAGTGGGGAAGAGGGCATTTACACATGTCCTACTAGTTTTGAAGGAATGGATTTCCACAAGATGATGCCTTTGGAATGTTAGCATTTGCCAGTCAGTTCTTGGGCAGATGACCTCCTATGACATGTATTTTCTGCAAACTGAAGTAGATCCCTTCACATACACACACACTTAGTTGGCAACACTGAGAGTAGAACCCCTACCTAGGTACTTATTGCTACTAATGTGTTTGAACTTAATTGCACACACCACACAGCTTTTAGGATGAGGTACATCCCAAGTTTCTTGCTAAATGAGGACCATCACCAGGCCTTGTACAGTAGGGCAATGGGGATGTACTTGGTGTTAATGAACAATACATAGTATGACATACTGTTATATACACATTCACAAACACATGACAGTCATAGAAACATCTGAAAGACCTGGGTTTGTCAGTGCAAACTACATTGTCAGTGAGTCTATTCTGTTACAGATAATTTGCACACAACACATCCATCATTGAGCTGGATAGTGTACTCACTTACCTGTATGGTTGATGGTGACAGTGGTCCTCATACAGTGGACCATGGGACATGTACTGGGGGTACCATGGTGTAAAGATAGTATACCCAGCAACCACACCCCACATTGGATATTTTACTCACTGAAACCCATGATAATACTCTGACATACCCACAATCACACCTTGACCAGGACTGCAATACAACCCCTTGTCTATCTCATCAGTGCTACTACAAGGATATGCATTTATTGCACATGCCACAGGGATAGAAGGGTGATGGCTTGTCATGGCTCTCCTAATGTCAGCAACATCACTATCCCTTATTCTGCATGGCCAGGTGTATTGTATCTAGAGAATGTGGCCTCAGAATGCTGTATCCTACAAATATACACACTTGCACACATACACACACTTGCCAGGACTCAAAGGGTAACCCATGCCTATCTACCCATTTGTACAACAGTGTTGTGCTGGTACTGCAAGGTCCAGGTAGCCCATAGGGTGAAGAGTGTAACAAGGTAAATTTAATGTCCATTACAGCAGCACCCATTTCTAACTATGGCAATGGGAGGTGTAGTGTGTGTGAGAAGGTCCTCAGGGTATTATCAACTGCAAGTTTACAAACACACAGACACTGTTATTCTCAGCAATGCACACTGACACATTTGACAGTAGTGGGGTCCATAGGTGCAGGTGTTCTTAGGTGTGTACCAGGATATTGTCCATGGAGAGATGAGAAGAGTAGGGGATGTGGGTACAGTGGTATCATTCCACTTGACATTTGTCAGCAGGCCATCTATCAACTGATTCCACATGAGTGATCCTCAGGGTGACAGTTAAATGCAACATCCAATCATCTGGTTGTCTCTTGCAGAGGGCCAGTGAGGTGCTCCAGTTGACATGTATGTGACATATATTACATAACCAGTGTCTGGATTGGAGACCTGTACCCAAGCATGTTCTGTTGACTGTGGTAGTCTAGCTGAGGTATCCATGGCATGTGGTGCATACAGGGTGGGGTTTCCTAGCTGTGGCATTCATAACACAGCTGTGCAGACATGTCAGTGTCAGTCAAGCATAGATTGCCTGTAAGCAGCCAAGATGGATACCGGACATCTGCACATCTGTACAGAGGACAGACAGAAATTAGCTAGGCAACAGGTTATGCATTAGGATTAATGTTTTGACAGATAAACGTCTGACACTGATAGGTATGCCATTACTACATGACAGCAGCTCTCAATGACATGTCCTATACACACAGTATTCTACAGTTAATATCCACATATCAGATCAATATCCAGTAGCAAGTACTTAATAACACACAGCTCACACACTAGGAACATGATAGTCAGTACTCAGAGTCCAGCTTTGTATGCAGGGGTGTATGGTTCCAGTACTACAATCTGCAATCTACTCTTACTTGGAAAAGCACTGTTCACAGTAGTAATGTAATGATACAATACATGCAATTGTGACTGCATATAACCTGGGATACTAGCCATGTATAAAACACATACAAAAGGAAGAGATTGTTGTACTAGCCATATATACCCAGGTGTCCCAGACAGTATACTCACACCCCTTGCTACAGTAATGACAACACATAGAAGCATGTTATGTACATGGAATTGAATACACTTATTAAAGATGTCATTACCATGCTATTTCATCAGACTGGAATGTGATCATTAGTTACCAGGGCTGAGCCATGCTTAGCAGGTGTAAGCATTGCTTAAATATACATGCTAAGCAGATTTGTACACTGGCAAACGAAGTCTACATGGTGTAAGCGGTTTTTCATTTAACCGTATGTTAGCAGCGCTTACCATTGGGCAAACCTGTGCAATCCCACTTAAAGCTGCTCAAAATTGCCTTAACCAATCTATATCCAACAGTCCTTGTTCTGCCTAGAAACAAAATAAACAGCCCTTCCAGGTCTTGAACCCAGGATCCTGGATACTATAGTCAGAGCAGTTAACCACTAAGCCACCACAGTTGTGAAGACGGTTGTTGTTTTTTCCAAGATATCTGTCAGTACACATACTGAATAGTAGTGAACAACTGATTTGACTTCTACAATTGTGTAGTACCTGTTAGTGAAAGTGTTGAATCAGTATGTTGTTATATCTAAATATACACATATCATATAAATATGGTGTGATACATCTGGGAAGGTATATACAACAGTCATGTTTACACATAACAAGGATATGGATATATATATATATATATATATATATATATATATATATATATATATATATATATATAAATATATATGTAGATATATGTATACATGTACATACACGTATATATTTATATAAATACACGTATATATGTATATACATATTTATATATATCTGTATATTTATTTATATAGATATATATATATATATATATATATATCTGTATATATATATATATATATATATATATATATATATATATATATATATATATATATATATATATATATATATATATATATATATATATATATATATATATATATGTATATATACACATATATATATATATATATATATCTATATATATATATATATATATATATATATATATCATATAGATATAGATATATATGGATCCGCTTTTTATTTCGAAAGCCCAAAATCTCGACTTTCAAAGTACCAATCCCAGAAAGTTGAGATTTTGGAATCTCAAAATTAAAAAGTGAAAAAAAAATAAAACAACTAAAACAATGTTTTGCAGGGGGGGGAGCCCCCCTGCACCCTCCACACCCCCTGCAACTTAAATATACCATCTCCGAGATTGCGCTACAGTGAAGAGAATGGTAATGCTCCTGTCCTGCTTACCATTCTCTTCACTGTAGCGCGATCTCGGAGATGGTATATTTAAGTTGTAAGGGTAATGAAGTGCAAAACTGCCTACTTTAGCTGTGTTGTTTTAATTTAGAGATTCCAAAATTTCGATATTTTGAGTTCAGCATTTCAAAATTCAGGATTTTGGGCTTTTGAAATTAAAAAGTGGACCTATATATATATATATATATATATATATATATATATATATATATATATATATATATATATATATATATATATATATATATATATATATATATATATGATCGGCTTTATAATCTGGAAAAGCCCAAGTCTCAACTTTCAAAGTACAATCCAGAGCCAAGATTTTGAAGGGAAAAAAAAAAAAAAGTGAAAAAAAAAAATAAACTAAAACATTTTTTGTTGTTTTTTTTTATTTAGAGATTCAAAAATTTTGAGTTCAGTATTTCAAAACTTATATATATATATATATATATATATATATATATATATATATATATATATATATATATATATATATATATATATATATATATATATATATATGTATATATATATATATATATATATATATATATATATATATATATATGTATATATATATATATATATATATATATATATATATACACATATATATATATATATATATATATATATATATGTGTGTGTGTGTGTGTGTGTGTGTGTGTGTGTGTGTGTGTGTGTGTGTGTGTATATGTATATATCAACTTTGAGGGTGAACACTATCGACAGACCAGGGGGTAGCAATGGGGACGGCTTGCGTCCCCATGTTTGCCAACCTGGTTATGTTGGACTGTGAAGAATCTGTCATTTTCAATAGTAGATATTCTAAGCACATAAGACACTACTACAGATTTCTGGACGGTATATTCATTCTATGGGATGGTACCCTTGAGAGCTTAAATACATTTATTGAATATTTGAACTAAAGCAGTAGTTTTTTGAGGTTTACTCACATGAGTAATAGTGAGGGGATTGCATATTTGGACACCTTCATTTCCAGTGGAGACAAGGGATTCAAATCACGAATATTTTGAAAAAGTACCTTCTCTAGCAGCTGTGGTGGTGGTGCTGCGGTAGCGTTGTCGCCTCACAGTAAGACATTGTCCTGTTTGATTCTCAGCTAGAGCATCTTCTGTGTGGAGACATGCGTGAATGGGCGTACCTTCTTTGAAGGTTGTGTGTCAGGGCTGGCAACTTGTCATGTAAAAATCTACTGCCAATCATTAGCAGACCGGAGTTCTGCTGTGGCGACCCCTAACTGGGAAAAAGCCAAAAGACACAACAACAACAACCTTCTCTAGCAGCTATCTTGTATATACGAGTAATCATCCTAGAAAACTGATGTATAATATTTTCAAGGGACAATGCATAAGAGCAGCTCGCATGACATACACGTATATAGACATGATAGATGAGTTGGAATTTATTACCCGTTTATTTATTGAAAGCAGATATCCTAAACACATGATGGATGACGTTAAGAAATATATCATTAAGGAATGGGGCAAACGATACCCCCCATTTTTAGGTGTAAAAAATAGGGAGACTGATATCAGGTCTATAGATGTCACTAATGTAAGTTATCAACGAGCTTGCATTCTTGAGTACGGTCCCTTTGTTAATAAGGTCAAAAGTATTTTGACCAAGAATTGGAATGTAATGATGGCTGACAAGGAAATTATTGATATTATAGGTGATAAACCCAGCTTTGTGTTTAAAATGGGTTGTAATATAAAGATATATTTAGAGCAAGATAGAGTAAGAAGGGAGTTGGATACAAACAAATGTGGTCATTGCAACCAATGTCATGCTATAATGGAGGGGGAAGGAACTATATTATACAATGTTAATAAAACAAGGATTAGATTCAGGCAGGGTAATTGCAACTCCAAATTACTGATATATATGGCAAAGTGTACTGTATGCACAGGGTATTATACAGGAAAAATGGAAAGGAGTCTCAGAAAGAGGATTTATGATCATTTTTACAGTATAAGAAGAAGGGACTATAATAATACCCTATATAGGCATATTGAAAAGTGGGGGGATTCCCACACATTTAAAGTTTGCCATTTTAGAGAATATAAAGATAGATCCGAGGGTAGGTAATTATAAGGCCAAACTGGGATATAAGGAGGTTTGGTGGCAATTATTTACAGATGCATCTACACTGCCTGGTCTCAATGACCATATTACAATTAAACCTATTCTATTTAAAAAACAGTAAATGAATGTATAGTTAGTTCATGTTTTCACATGGCTTTATACGCTTTGTATATGTAATGTGAATAATTCATTTTATAGACATCTTATACTATACATATATTTATTTGTTTATATTTTACATGATACACATATGTATTATTCATGCATATTTTTATGTATTTTGTATGATGTGCATTGTGGAGTATTAATTACAGTTGTTGATCAGTGTTTTAGTTATGTATAAACACATTTAATAAGCATTGAAATGTTAAATTTTATGGTTTGATCAATTTGTTACATACATATATTTATATATATTTATTTTTAATATATACATATTATTTATAAATTACATATATTAAGTATTTTTATTTGGGTTTAGGATAGTTATATGTGATGTGATTCAAATACTTTGTAATTCAATACATTCATTTTAATGGGAAGTTTTTTTAATAGTGTTAAGTTCTCTTTAAGGGAAGGTTTTTTCAAATGACATTTTGGCGCCTAAAAGGGTATTAAATGGTCTGCAGAGCATTTTTTTAATTGTTCTGATGAAGCCCACATTTTGTAGGTGAAAGCGCTCAACTTTTGTATGTAATAAAGATCTTTCATAGTTTTTTTTACAAAACTGCCTGCTTTTTGTCAATTGGTGGAGTTCGTGACAGTTTGAGGTTGTGTTATTTTGAGTAGTGTGCTTTGTTGACTGGACACATTATTCTTCAGTATATATATATATATATATATATATATATATATATATATATATATATATATATATATATATATATATATATATATATATATATATATATAAAACATATCCCCATAACATGTAGTGGAGTCATACCCCAGCACCAATAGTCACAACCTCTTAGTGTAAGGGGATGTCATTTAAGTATTGCAGGTATAAATGTGGAATGTTGCTACAGTAACAGGAGTTGTGTTAACAGACATGTTGTGTGGGAACTCACTTCTGATACTGACATGCACGCCATCAGTTACTGACAGACATCATAAGATCATCATAGTGAAGTACCACACAAATCACAGTAATGATCCTGTGGAATACAGCAGAGGTATGACCAATATACGTGTACAGTCTGACACAATCTGGTCAGTGCAGAGGTATACACAGAATTCCTTAGTGCAAGATGTGTGGACCAAGCCTGACAAAGTGGATGTTTACAGCCATGTAAATGGGGATATCACAAAAATACTGGAATAGGTAAGCTCACACAGTTGATGCATTCACACACTCCTGTCTGTCCTAACACATATTAACTGGAAGAGCAGACGTCTCAAGCTCACATACTTCATACTAGTTAGTGACATACATCTTTACAGCATCCCACTGCTTTGTCAGAAATACACAATAGTTATGGTGACCAGGCAACAGTACATCTGACAAATATCTGGACATAACACCACACTGGGTAAATACACTGAGCTGCTAGGCATGTCACAAAGCACTGTGCAAACTACAGGCAGACTGCCATAACACTGAGCCAAGTTTTCTATGGGGGAATACACATGTACTTGCAAATACAGCAGGCACTACAGGCATGTAACAGCATGGAGTAACAGACACCAGTGTGAAAGTGCATACCCACAACCAATCTGAACACAGTCACAGTCACATTATGGTAAGCCTAAGTAATATTACAGTATATGGACTGTGTGAACAAAACCACCCTCATATAAGCCACTCACACAGTAACACTACATATACTGGGCCAATACACAGTGTAGTCTGATGCCTGACTGTGGTATGGGACATGTGTCAGTCTGGCCCTACAAACATGTACGCTGATAGGGTACCATAAAATGGAGCAGCATGCAACATCAGATAGAACAGGACCAAGAACAATGACATCTACCACAATTTGTACACAGGCCAAGTAACATATTCACAATACACACTCTGTCAACGACCACCATAAGTACACAGACCTCACTACTGTACACACTTCAACAGAATGTCCAGGTTTTGTCCTCAAATATAAGGCCTACTATACATAACATGTCTGGCAGTCTGTTATCTCACTGGCTTGTTATCAGGTATGATGTCAGTAAATAATGATGTACTGTACATATGCATCTCTTACTGCATGACATATGCACAAAGGGTGACAGACTTGGGGGACGTTGGCACAAACACAGGGCCAATATTGACATAGTGCTGTGATAAACTGAGAAACTTCCTGGTGTAACAGAGTTTGTTGTGACATATCTCTTCTGAGGGATATGAAGTCAGTAACTCACATAGATGTCACCATGTACTGACTGCAAAAATCAGAGTATGCTACTGCATATGTAAAGATAGGAAATGTGTGAGTAACACAACACATGTAAGAATCTAAACTCTGGACAGTCTGCATATAGCCCTACAGGTGAGAGTTTTCTCAACCACACTGTCATGCCAGACATTAAATCATGTAGAACAGCCATATCCACACAAACCCTGTTAAACCAACATGACTTCAAATGTAGAACAGCAATACTTACATTTTGTCACCATGTCTGGACCATCCCCCTCCTGTTTGTTGGCCTGTCTCCACAGTGTATGTTGTAAGAGGAATTTCCAACTACCCCCTGTAATGCTGTTTGTCAGACACCCACATGAAGTCCTGCTCACAGTGAAGGAAAAGGGCCAACACCCACATTAAGTGCTTAGTTATAAGAGTGTGTTTCCATGCAACTGGCTATAGGAATGATACCACAGCTGTTCCACTTGCAATTAGCAAGTGAGGGACTGCAATTCATGTACAGGCCATCAGCTGATCATGAGCATTCCTTACAAAACTCAAGCTGCTGCCTATGCAAAACAGATGTACTTTTCCACATCCACCGGGGAGGGGGGGCAAAGTAAGAAAGGAAAGGTGTAAGAGAGTAAGAGGCAAGCGTGTTTGTGTATGATCTGTGGGTGGAGGGTGGTATCTGGGCATTATAACAGTTGCCTATATTGTTTACTAATCCATACTGACACATAGTAATTGCACATGGCTGTACACGTTTATGGCTGAGGTCTGTCTACAACAACCTCTACAGTGTTTGAAAATTGCTGGCTTTGTAATTCGGACAATGGGACATGTAGGTCCTCAATATAATGATGCAGCAAAACCCACACTGTAATGGATCCTGTCAGCACACAATCACCCCAACAGGATACTGATGACACACGCATAAACACACAATTACCAGTACTGAGTTTCAATCCCCCACCTGACTATGCATTGCTATTACAGTGTTATGCAGTTATTGCACATGCCACAGAGATTACATGTTAGAGAACTGTCCAAAGGTATCTTTGAAGGTGAGTGACATCAGAAACAGTGCTAAAGGAGGGATAAGGGAAGTGTAGTACATGTGAATGTCCACAAAATCTGGTGTCAACGGAAACAAACACACACATTATCACAGTTGGCAGGATCAGGATTCGAACCCCTACCTAATTAGTTTGCGACACTACAATATTATGCAGTTATCACAAGCGCCACAGAGCTTATATGACTGAGACCTGGCTAAATGGTTATTTCAAGGTGAATGACATCAGCAGGTGTGCTAAAGTAGGGCAATGGGAGGTGTAGTGATTGTGAATGGCTTCATAATTATTAATCTCCACACACACACACACACACACACACACACACACACACACACACACACACACACACACACACACACACACATATTTGCCAGTACTGAGATGCATCGGTTCATTGCTTCAGAGGTGTGTAGTAGGTGAATGGGCCTGACGGCTGTACAAGGCTAGGCAAAGGGAATACCTTTGCATCAGGCCACATGACAATGGTCTCCAGTGTGGCTCAGGGGTGTAGTCCCTGGAGTGGTCCACACAGGTGGGTATTGTATTCACCACCCACTCATCTGGGTTACTATTGTGGGTGGCCAGTGATGTTCACTGCTTCCCATGCATGTGATCTATATTCCATAACATGGACAGTGCCTGGGTTGTGCACATGTCCCACACACATGTTCTTTGACATGTGGAAGTGTACTTGAGGTCTCTGGGTTATGTTGTGTGTACAGATTATTATCTTCTGATGTAGCATTCCTGACCTCATTTGGGGAGACCTGACTATGAAACTGAGGTTGTGCTTGCATCTACATTGACAGCATGATACAGGTATTCAGTGGAGTTAGTGGTGTCTGTCCATAAAGGGCATGTGTTTAAGGCATGGTATTCCCTTTGTGGGTTACATTTGCAGACTCTACAGTTATTGAAGGTATCCAGTCGAGAACAAACAAAAGGACCACTGTAAGCATTTATTTGCCTACAGTAGGGATGGAACAAGGTGCCATGTCCTTTTACTTGCTGGATAGCACACACTCAGGAAATGTTACACATCACAGTACTTTCTGATGTCAGTGGCACTGTTGTGGTCAGCAGACATGTAGTCCACTGCAATCACACTGTGGTTACTATCTGTGAGGCAATATGCAGGGAACTACCAATATAGTGGTTGTCGCCTAGTCAAGTTTATTTGTGTATGAAACATGGGTGGAGAGTGTTCTCTGAGTAATACAAGGGTTGCCCATATTATTCACCGATCCATAATATCACATGTAGGGCTATGGATTCTCTACACCAGCCTCTCTGGTGTTTGACATTTGTTGTCCTTGTAAGGTGGACATTGTGACATATACTAGATCCTCAATATAATAATTTAGCAAAACCCACCCCACAATGCCTCCTGTTATTATACAATCACAACAATGTCCATACAGGATACTGATGACAGACACACACACTTGCCAGTAGTGAGATTCAACCCCCTACCTAGCTAGGTATTGCTACTACAGTGTACTGCATTTATCGCAAGTGCCAAGGAGCTTATAGGATAGCTGTTGTTCTGGTACTTCTAAGGTGAGGAACATCACCAGCCCTTGTAAATAATGGCATTGGGTGATGTAGTGGGTGAGAGATCCCAAAAATAATGTTACCCTAAACACACATTTACCAGGGGAGAGGTTCTTCATGGGCCATTACATTACACATTTACCACATGCACCACTGACCCGACATGGTTTAGGGTTGCCAACAGGTACTTGTAAGGTGGATGATATCTGCAGGACTGCTAAAGTCAGGCTCTGAGATGTGTACTGGCTGTAAATAGGTCCAAAATCTTTGAAGTACACACAGACATATGTACACAAACAAACACTTGCCACAGATGAGATTCAAACCCATACCTGTGTAGTTACTGCTACTATATTGTTCTGCCTTTATGGCACATGCCACAGAGCTTATAGTGCTGGCCCTTATCCACAGGGGTATTTCAAGGTGACTGACATCAGCAGGCTTGCTAATGTAGGGCAATGGGAGGTGTAGTGACTGTGAATGGCCTCAAACACATTAATCTCTACACACACAGAGTTACACAGCTGCCATGTTTGGGATTAGAACTCCTACCTAACTAGTATGTTACACTTTAGCATTACACATTTATCTCACGCGCCATGGAGATTATAGGGCTAGTTCATCTCCAAAGGGGTATTTCAAGGTGACTGACATCAGCAGGCCTGCTAAAGTAGGACAATGGGAGGTGTAGTGACTATGAATGACCTCAAAATCATTAATCTCTATACACACAGTTTTACAGTTGCCATGTCTGAGATTAGAGTTCCTACCTAACTAGTATGATATACTACAACATTACATAGTTATCACATATGCCGCTGAGCTTATAGGACTGACAGGTGTCCAAAGAGATATTTCAAGGTGGCTGACATCAGCAGGCTTGTTAAAGTAGGGCAATGGTAGGTGTAGTGACTGTAAATGGCCTCAAAATCATACATTTTCACACACACACACACACACACACACACACACACACACACACACACACACACACACACACACACACACACACACAGTTACCACGTCAAAGATTAGAACTCCTAACTAGTATGTTGCACTATAGTATCACACAGTTATCACATGCACTACGGAGCTTATAGGATTGGCTTTTCTCCAAAGGGGTCTTTCAAGGTGACTGACAGCATGAGTGCTAACATGGGCTATAAGAAATGCAGTGTGTGTGAATGGGCCATAAACCATTCCTCTGGTAACACATACACAACACTCAGTCACACACAGCTACAGCTTTACATTTGACAGGACTGGGTATACAAATGCTAGATGAATACTGATTTGTACTATCATGTTACATAGTTATCACAAGCACCACAGACACTATAGGGCTGAGGGCTACCAAAAGCAAATATCTACAGTGATTTATATTGGCACATCATGTGATATTGGCCAAATGGATGTGTGGTGGGTGGGACAGGCCTCATGGTGGTCATATCTTTGTCACTGTCTGCCTCTCTCTTCCCCATATCTCTGTGTGCCCATGTTTGATCTATTATAGTGTGTTGGCCTTGGATATGTGTGAGTATTCCTATCCAATGTGTGGGAAAAGCATGAATGGTGTGCAATGTGGTGTGTGCACAGACATCTGCAACTGACAGATATGTATAGCCCATTGTTGTTGTCAGATATGGGGTTCATTTCTCTATGTGTAGGAGCATGCTCAGTATGACCTTCTGTATTGAGGGTGTGAATCAGTTTCAGGTAGGTTGTACTCCAGTGCAGGATTTTGTGTTCTACACCTACAGCTAGCAACCTGTTTCTGCAGGATATGTGTAGATAGGTTGACAATATGGAGTTACAATGGGTGAAAGATAGTGAGATATTGTAACTATTGTGTCTGTGCTGCTTGTGTTACATGGTTGGTGTTAGCAGAGGTATTCAGACATGTACTGTTTTACACTGTGATGTATTATGTCATCAACTAATGACAGATATACTTGTTTTCTCACAGTTATTTCTTGGGAAATACAAGATGAATGAAGCTGTGTCTCGTATTGTGGTCTGCAGCCTACATATTCTTACACACTCATGCCATTCTGGAGGGGGTAGCTGCAGACACTTGGTGATGGATCTGTGTAAATGGTCCAGCACATTGGTACTGTGGTGGCTGAGGATCCCCTGCTTGTACATCTATCAACATAACAGAATGGCCATATCCTACTGTGGCCATACCTCTCAGCTGTACAGATTCACCCAGGTTACTCAGAGGCAGGGCTCATATATCTGGTCAATTCCCCTTCACATTGTGGTTTATGAGAGGGTTTGTCACCACCCATTACTGGGTTTGCAGCCAGGGGTAGTATGGGCACACATCAGAGTTTCAGACTTCACACACTCCACGGTGTCCATGCTTCTATACCCCCACTCTGTTATTCTATGCTCTTCCTAACATTATGCAGCTGATATCTGTGAAGTATCCCTATAGTTGTCCCTTCCTCCCAGCATTATTTAGGGGTTGGTCCACAGTTTATGCAGTAGGACATGGTGGGCATGCTACTGGGATTTGTCAATATGGCCTTGCATTTGTGTTCTGTGGACTGTGTTATGTTGTTAGTTGGGACCCCATGAGATAACATACATTGGCAGTATGGATGAGGCACAGGCCTTTGACAGAGGACTGTAGGGCTTTTGGTAGTGATGCAGGGCATCTTTAGCAGGCCAGTACATTCTGTCACTCCTACAGTCCCAGGCTGTGAGCCACTGCATTCCCCTGGGGTGACAGAGTAAGTGTCCAAGGTGTTAATGGCAATAGTTACTGTCCATATTAATCCATTGGTCTGGATGCTGGCAGGGTGCTGCTTACAGCTAGGGACACACCTCATGGGACACCTCTTCAGCATGCTGCATTCTGTGGGTATTCCCATACAGAAGTGGGGGGCCATACTGTACTCATTCCCAACAGCAGGGCTATGACCTGTGATAAACCTGTGGCTGATGGTGGGGTGAGCTGAGTGCATGTGTGATATGGAAGCTTCTTGCAGCTGACTCACAGATATACCTGGGACAATCCCCTAATGCTGCCTTGTGTGGGGACATAAGCTGTCTCCTTGTGGACATTGTGTATTCTGTAAACACATGCTTAAGACCAAACAATGTATGAGCAGAAACATGAGCCTATTTTTTGACATACTTTTTTTGCGAATTGTAGGTCGGATTGAGTAGTGTATTTGGTCAGTTGCACCTGTTCTGCCTTTTATGTGGGGCAGACGTCAAGATCTTTGTGCTGCTGCATGTCTGAACATCTTAGTGACATATGTAACGAAAGAATCACAAACCCTTTATACAGACATTCTCAAGTACATACATCAGCTAGGTTTACTTTTGTAGCAATAGATAAGGTCATGGGTAATAGATCCTTCAAAACAGGATGGCACTCTATATTGAATCAAAAAGAAAGGAAATGAATTATTAAACTAGGGGGGTTATTATCACCAGGTCTGAATGATAAAATGTGATGCATTAATTAATTTCTCTGTTTGTTTCAATTTTTTGCACTAATTATTGGGGTGGAAGTGATGTAATAGGAAATGATGGGATACTGAGTGTATTTAAACTAATGAACATGCACTAGGATATCACTGATGAAGGCTACTTGCCGAAACCAGTCTGGAATGTGATATAATTAAATAACTACAACATTGAAACATTATTTTTGTCCTTGTTGTGCTAGCCTCTTTTATTTTGGATCTACTAAGCTTGTTTGGCCATTTGAATCAGCTGTACTTGCTAGCTAACTTGTGGGACATAAGCAGTCTCTCATTACTTCATAGCTGTACCTTTTGTGGTCTGCCAGTGATTGGCCAAACTACATCAGTATTGTATACTACACGGACAACTAATGTGCTGCTAACCTGCATGCACAATTCCAAAGGTGTGTGTAGCTGACAGTTACATTTTATGTACTCTGTCTAGGGTACTTCCACCTGTGTACTGTGTGTATGTTTGGGCCCACATTCATGGCATGTCCATCTTTCAGATGGTGACAGATATTGACATCTGAACAATGAGTATGGATAACTGCTGAATTGGGTCTTGCTGGGATGCATTGTGGTTGGCACTGCAGTTGTCAGAACATGGTCATGTCATCGACAGTACTGGCCATAGGCCACCAGGACATAACCCTCCATGCCTACATGCTGACCACTTCAACACAATATACAACACACAACAATCTAACACACAGAGCCCTGCATATTGTACACATGCAACAATCTATCCTGTAAATTGGGCCAGCTCAGGTAATCTGTGCTCCACTGTTATTAAACCCACATGTACATGTTACTGCATTTCTACATAGGATTGTGGGGGGTGGGGGGCACACCTGACAATGGTAAACATTTGCTAAGACTGTACTGGTATTTCACGTACTCTGTTGGCTTCCATTTCATTTTGTATTCTGACCTATCATGCAGACTAGAGGCATATCAGTAGAGTACAGATCTTAGGTTTTATTGACCTACATTTCAGTTTCAGCCTTGTTACCCTTCAGAACTAACATACAACTGCCTGACCTTTTGTTGTCTGTCTGTCTAGGTCTGGAGGGGGGGGGCTGTTCTCCATTGCCATTAATTGGAGGCCTTAGCACAGCCTTTCTTTATGGTCATCTACACCTGTCCTGCTGGCTGAGGCTGTTGTTGGGTATGTGAGCTTCACTGACATGCATGTGTGTGTCCTATGGACACACATTTGGACCACCACATGTACTGCAGTGGGATTTGTCACCTTGTCTAGTACTGCCTGCTTTGTTGACACAAGTATTTGTTATGGATTTCATGCTGCCCATATAGGTGTCCACTATCTGCTGCCATCCCATTCAACCACCCAATTCTCTTGCATGCTCACATCCATACCATAGATACAACTAGCAGAACATACTACTCCATTCAGCAATTGATAGGAAGAGTGACTTACCTTTTGGCTGTGCCAGTATTGAGGATGGTGCTGGAGGGCTGACTATGTCGGATGCACATAGTACACTCCCTATACATGGTAAATCACAGGTAGTGTCATGCTTGGCATCCCTTTTACTGTATGTGCGAGTCAGAGAGAGGTATCATTCCCTGAGGTCCTACCATGTCAGTCTATGTGCTTTGAGTTGCCTCATTGCCAAAGCCTGGGTATTCTGGGTAGGCCTCCTTCTGCCTACATGGGCAGGCTCAGGTTGTTCCTCCTCTAAGTCACTCTGTGCCTGTGCTGGCCTTGGCAATGGTGAGGGGCTGTGTGGCCCTGCCCCATGCTGTTCCTGTGGCAGCTGTTTCTACAGGATCATACTGTGTAGCATGGCACATACAATGAAAATTTGTGTACATGTAGTTGGAGAGTACTGCAAGACTCCACCAGATATGTCCAGGCACCGGAACTGTGACTTGAGCATCCCAAACACACACTCTGTTATAATTCTGGTTTGTGCATGTGCCTCATTATGGAGTTCTTGTTCGGGTGTGTGTACATTTCTGATGGGTGTCATCAGCCATGGCTCCAGTGCATAACCAGCATCCCCCACTAGGTGGCCATATGGGATGTCCCCACTGGCAAATCTCTGGTCCAGCTGTGTCATATGCCAGATTTGGCAGTCGTGACAGTTTCCAGGGCTGCCAGCACACACATTCATGATAATGCCCTGGGCATTGCACATGACCTGGCAGTTGATGGATGGTAAGCCCTTGCGGTTTATGTAGATGCTACCCCACTGATTGGGTGGTGCTTTGATGTGTATGTGTGTGCAGTCTATAGCACCCACTACCTCAGGGTATTCTGCTATTTGGTGGAAGAGACGCATATTACTGGTCAACGCCTCATGGGTGTTGAGGTATTATATGTGCTCACTGGCATGTGCTGACATGGCATCCAGGAACTGGTGGAGTACCCAGGATGCTGATGCCTGTGAGATCCCCATGATATCCCCAGTTGGCCTTTGTAATGTACCTGTGGCTAGTATTTTTAAGCCTACGCATACCTTGGTATCCACTGGGATGGGTTCCCCTCTGTTGGTTCTGTATGTGAGGCGTGGCCGGCACAGCTCAACAATTTGCTGTAGGATGTCCCTGTCCACCCTATAGCACTCCACTATGTCAAGCTCATGTAGCCCCTGGTAGATTACCTTGGTTCTGTACACTCTTCCCCTTTTCCTCACTGTGGGTTGGTCATCAGCATTCATATCCTCACCACCTTCAGCCTCTTCCACACATCGATGTAAGAGACAGCAGCCCCTATCATTTTGTTAGTTTTGTCAGGTAAAATTTCCCCATCTGTGTACACTGGTGGTGTAGAATTTGTGGGAAAAAAAAAGTGAAAGGTGTTTGCATAGTTTATAGTAGTGTGCTGTGCTGGGCTGCTGCCTGTGTAATTGGCTGATTCTGATACATTTCACCTGCCAACTATGCTAGTTCTCCTTGATTGCCTTCCTACTGCCGTTTTCCCTTCCCATTGCCTTCCTACACCGTGCATACCCAGTGATCAGATTTGAACAAAGCTGCTATTTCCTGTTTTTTTTTGTTTGTTTGTTTAAACCCTGGTGCATGCATACCTGTTTAGGCAATGTAAACAATGCTAGGTAGCCTCAGACCCTCCCCCCCCCTTAGCTGTGCTTAGCTAAGGGCAAACACGGGCCACAGAGCTCCAGTAAGCTTACAGCATGCATGACACTCCCCCTTATGAGGTCATCTACCTCTTATGCTTATACCATGGTGTTGCTGCACCTACACGGTTGGGTGCAGGCTAACACTGAGTGGAAATCTGTGATCCAGTATCTATCCCCTCATTTGCATAAAACTGACTGCTAATGCATGGTTACAAAACTGATACTCAGCCTTCCCCCTTAGCAACCACTATTCCATGGTATTGTTGTCTTATGTATGCCATTGACTATTATGGCAGAATGCTGATTTTGGTTTAAAAGCTTATTTTCAACTTTTTTCTTATTTTCAGGCTGATCCCATTTACGCACCAGTGCCATATGCTTAAATGTCCGAAATCGGCAAAAAAAAAATTAAAGTTATTTTTTATAATTTTGCAACTATTTCCCATGCCAATGGCCATATATTTGGCCATTGGCATGCCTACTACATTGAATACATGCTTTATTTGCAGATGTCATGCCTCCGTTTTGTAATTTGCAGAAATTTATTTTGTTATTAGCTGAATACATTTCTGCAGGTTACACTATTCCTGCACAGACGCCTGCCTGCTTCCTGGATCTCTAATTCACCTCATTTTCATGTTTTTCACCTACAAATGGGGTAATTAGCATTCAAGAGCTGTGTCCATGCAGGAATAGTGTAGGAGTGCTCGTGCATGTCCCAGGAGCTCATTCTTGGGTCGCTCGTCGGTCATATTGTGTGCAGCAGCTTTTGCACTATTCCTGCACACTGTGCAGAGCTTTCTGAATCCTGGGGAATCTCTTCTCTTGTAAGTTTGCTGTTTCATAAAGCAAGAATACAAAATCAGGAATGATAAGCTCTAAATACAGTTTGAAACTCTGAGTTTCTACTTGACATAATACACAAAGAAACAACAGCCATTTCATATATGTGCTGTTTTGCTTGATGACATATTTTAAAGTATATACATATGACCTGAAATGACTCTACTTTAATAAGTTTTTATATGCAATAACTACTGGGTAATATCACGAATATGTAATTATCTAATAAATAATTATGATAAGACTGCTTAGGGACAGATGACTTTGCATAGACACCGTGGAAAGTACATTCATGAACACATAATTGATAAGTAAATATGTAAGGCAAACATATATTTACTAGGTTTATGACTAAAATATAACACTATTCCTGTAATATGTAATTTAATCATTTCTCTCCACAGAAATGTGATTGGCAGCATGAAAATTCTATACAGAACAAATGTAAAGAATGTTTTCCCTTGTAAGCTGCACTATTGCCAAAGGAGGGAAACACCGAAATAATGCTAAACTCCAAATATACTCAAAAACTCTGTTTCTTGATATCATAAAGTGCAGGCATTTCACACACACACACACACACACACACACACACACACACACACACACACACACACACACACACACACACACACACACACACACACACACTAACTGTTCTGCTAGGTGACCTATTTTAAAGCACATACAAATGAGCTGAAATGACTTAGTCAATTCATGTATGCATAAAATAGTTGTAATTAAGGAATACGTGACTACCTAATGAAGATTTATTATATGACTGCTCTCTCATATTTAATTTAACACGGTGCTGATTAAAGTATATGTTTTACATAACATTTCATTAAAGCTAAACCAAATTATTATTTGGAATACTGTTGTATATTTACTCTCTGAAGAGGTCTGATTGAGGGGGGAATGTACTGAATAGTGCAGCTTATTAAATCTGCAAAGGAATGAAGAGAACGTCAGTGTCTGGGAGTAGTGTTATGATGACATGCAGAAAGGGCATAAAATAATGCAATTATAATTATTTCTTTTCAAAAATCACTAGAATGTTATTTCTAATGTTAAAGTAAGTGTTTCTCTTTGTTGGAGGTGGGACGTACTTATTATGAAAGAAGTCACAGTAAAGGTGAAAGGCTATGAGAGGCTAATTTGAAATTACTTTGGCAAGATTATTTGATAAACATGTAACTTAACATGATACTAATGAATATATATTTTTGAACAGACCTCTCCCTAAAATATAATCACATTTTTTTATTATTTTGTAAAAGTTTACTGCTTCTGACAGAGAGGCAGAGAGGAGATTATAATGATGATGATTATTATTACTATTACTATAATAATTATTATTATTATTTAGATGTGGTGGGGGAGAAAGTGTGATAAATAGAGTAGACATACAAATGCATATAGAGATGAAGAAAATATTATTTTGTTTTTCCTTTAAGTCACACTATAATAACTTGTGTCCATATAATGACTTGAAATATACTTGAGGCAACTCTATAAAAAAAAAAAAAAAGAGTATTATACTGGGTGACTGTACAATTCGCCTTGGGGCTGGCACCTATGCCCCTCATGGACAGGGGTAGTCAGTGCTGACCATAGAATCAGTCTGCTAACAATGGCTATCTAACTATGGTTTATTATGGTATATGGGTTTTTTACACTGCTAGGCTTGTAAAGGCCCTATGGCCATTAGCCTAGTAACCTCCTATGAACCTACGTACAAGTGACAACCTAATAAACAAAAAACTGATCATATAATTTATGATTTTTTACTGAGGAGAAATTAATAAAAGGAAACCCTTGATAGGTTTACCTTCTTCTTCATGCAATACTTTTACAAGAATAGACCATTTTACTACAATTAGTGAAATATATCAATTAACTTTGATATAGTACCTTTTCTTGAAGGTACCAGTCCGACAATATTAAAACAGTAAAACATAATTACTGATAGCTTTAAGGAAAATATTTATGTAATATGCCTATCTCTGAAAAGGTTTCTGTATATTTATACTGTGTAGAGATATAATAATGTCCTTATTTTTTCATCTCTATTCTTCTGGCTCCCATTCCACCATTGTCTCCTCCTACCGCTTTTTCATTGTTTTTTCTTTCCCTTTCCCTTCTCTCACCCCCCCTTTAAACTTTAGCAGTTTAGTACATAATTGTAAGCTTTACATATAAGCACTAAAAAAGGCTTTATTGTTATAAGGTGTTGACTAATCCAGTACACCTGATAAAGTTATATAATTGCAAATATTCTAATAGCCAGTTAAGTATGTATAATACCATAAACAGTACTGTAATTTATGTTGGCATTAACATCATTCAGTAAGTTTATTAATTAAAAATGTTTTATTTGATCTTAAATTTCTTGCTGTAGCATTGTAAAGACTGTTTTATAATTATTGAAATAGTTTGAAAGTTTGGCTTTGTTTCTAACTAAACTAAAGGATCAGTGGATCCCAGTATGGTGGTAGTAGAAGTTTGTTTTAGATATTAGCTTTATTTCTAATTATCTTTTCTTGACTCCAGATCAATCAAGTGTCACAATAGTCTAAATGAATTTTGTAAGCTAACAATAGACGAAGAACCATTGTATGAAGAATATAAAAGTAAAAATGTTTTAAATCAACCAGGTGGTAAAGACATTAGCCATATTGTCAGTAATGTTAATGGAATTAATATCCTTACAGAAAGATGCTTGGTGTCAGAGCCATAGGCTCAAGCTTAATGCCAAGAAATGTATAGTTATCCCCTTTGGGAAAAAACATGTACCCATGAATTACCACATAGGTGGCAGTACACTAAACACCGAAAGTGTGATGAGAGACTTAGGGACACAGGTGGACAGTGGTCTCACCATCAATAACCACATTGCCACAACAGTCAGAAAATCCTTCTATGTGGCACACCTCATCACTTAGGGCTTTTCATCCAGAAAGAAGGAGTTCATTGTCTCACTGTACTCATCCCTTGTTAGACCCATTATAGAGTGCAATGCCCCATTTGGTATGTACCTCACAAGACATCTGCAACAGCTGGGAAGACCGCAGAAATACCTCACTAAAAGAATCACAGGGCTAAAGCAGATGCCCAGTACTAACTGTCTAAAAAAACTCTAGCTACACTCTGTGGCATATCGTCTACTCGGTGATGATCTCTGCTTAACATACAAGGCCATGTTAAACCCTGATCTGTTGGACATGCTCCACTTAAAGAAATCCCAATCCCTCAGAGCCATACACTCCAGGGATCTAAACCTTCTCATCACAATGAACAAAAAATGCTGGAGGGATAGGTTCCTGACCCAGAGACTCCCCATACTCTGGAATAGATTGCCTATTCATGTCAAGCAGAGCACCTCCTTGGCCCTCTTCAAAAGGAACCTTGATGATTGGATGAGGGATAGGAAATTCACCCAGGGGATAACTTCAGTCACCCTGCTAGACAGGGGTCCAGGGAAGTAAATATTGTAGGAAGAAATATCCAGGGAATTGTTATGTCTAGGTTTATATAGGCCCTAGGGCTGATAGCCTAATACCAACCTATGAACCTATGAACAAAAGATATGCCATGGGATTCAGCAAGCTCTGCATGGTGTGCAGGAATCTGCACAGGAGCTGCTGAAGGCAATATGGCCGCCGAGAAATCCAGGAACAAGCTCCCGGGACATGCACGAGCGCTCCTGCTCTATTCCTGCACGGACACAGCTCCTGTATGCAAATTGCCCCATTTGCAGGTGAAAACTATGCAAATGAGGTGAATGTGTGATCCAGGAAGCTGGCAGCCGGCCGTGCAGGACTAGTGTAATCTGCAGAAATCTACTCGATTAGTAACCGAGTACATTTCTGCAAACTACAAAATGGAGCATGACAGCTCCAAATAAAGGGTGTAAATAATGTGTAAAGCATGCCAGTGGTCAAATATGTGGCCACTGGCATGGAAAACAGTTGCAAAAATAAAAAAATAACTTTTGGGTTTTTTTTGGCTGATTTCAACCATTTAAGTGTAGGGCAGTGGTGTGCAAATGGGACTGGCCCGAAAATAAATAAAAACCTAGAAAAAAGCATTCTATCCAAAATCACAATTTTGCCATTATACTCAGTGGCAGGCAGAAGACAACATAGCCAGTGAATAGTGGTTGCAAAGGGGGAAGGCTCAGTGTCAGACTTGTAACTAGGCATTAGCAGGCAATCTTATGCAAATGAGGGGAATGATACTGAATTCCAGATTCCCCCTCATGGCTAGCCTGCACCCAACTGTGTAGGCACAGGAAGACCATGGTGCAAGCCTAAGAGCTAGCTAACATCATAGAGGGGTGTGTCAGGCATACTGTAAGCTCACTGGAGCCCTATGGCTTGGGTTTGCCCTTAGCTTAGCTGAGCTAAGCAAGGGGGTGTGTCTGAAGTTGCCAAGCACAATTTACATTTCCTAAGTGGGTGCACCGTGTTTTAAAGGGGAAAAAAAGTAAACCAGGAAATAGCAGCTCCATGCACATCTGAGCACTGTGTTTGCACAGCACACCCCTGGGATTAAACAGGAAGGCAATGGGAAGGGAAAGCAACAGTAGGAAGGTAATCAAGGAGAACTAGCATAGCTGGCAGGTGAAATGTCTCAGAATCAGCCAATTACACAGGCAGCAACCCATCCCAGCCCAGCACACTACTATAAACTATGAAAACACCTTTCCCTCTTGATTTTCTCACAAACTCTACACCACCGGTGTACACAAGTGGGGAAATTTTACCAAACAAAAGCAACAAAATGATAAGGGTTGCATTAGCTCTCATAAATCAATATGTGGAGGAGGCTGAGGGTGGTGAGGATGAGAATGCTGACAACCAACCCACAGTGAGGAAAAGGAGAAGAGTGTACAGGCCCAGGGTAACCTACCAGGAGCTACATGAGCTGGAGATAGTGGAGCACTATAGGGTGGACAGGGACATCCTACAGCGAATTGTTGAGCTGTGCAGGCCACGCCTCACACACAGAACCAACAGAGGGGAACCCATCCCAGTGGATACCAAGGTATGTGTAAGCTTAAGAATACTAGCCACAGGTACCTTCCAAAGGCCACCTGGGGATATCATGGGGATCTCACAGGCATCAGCATCCAGGGTACTCCACCAGTTCCTGGATGCCATGTCAACACATGCCGGTGAGCATGTATATTTACACAACAGCCATGAGGTGTTGACCAGCAATATGCATCTCTTCCATCAAATAGCAGAATACCGTGAGGTACTGGATGCTATTAGACTACATGCACATAGACATCAAAGTACCACCCGGTGAGCGGGGTAGGGTCTACATCAACCGCAAGGGCTTCTCCTCCATCAATTACCAGGTTGTGTGCGATGCCCAGGGCATTATAATGAATGTGTGTGTTGGCAGCCCTGGACGCTATCATGACTCCCACATCTGGCATATGATGCAGCTGTACCAGAGATTTGCCAATGCGGACATCCCTTATGGCCACCTAGTGGGGGATGCTGGTTATGTACTGTAGCCGTGGCTGATGACACCCATCAGAAATGCACACACACCCGAACAGGAATTCCATAATGAGGCACTCGCACAGACCAGAATCATAATAGCGCATGTGTTTGGAATGCTCAAGTCATGGTTCCAGTACCTGGATATATTCAGTGGAGCCTTGCTGTACTCACCAGCTACATGTACCCAAATTCTCATCATATGTGCCATGCTACACAATATGATCCAGTGGAAACAGCTGCAGCAGGAACAGCATAGGGCAGGGCCACACAGCCCACCACCATTGCCAAGGCCTGCACAGGCACAGAGTGACTCAGAGGAGGAACAACCTGAGCCTACCCTAGTAGGCAGAAGGAGGCGTGCCTAGTATGCCCAGGTCTTGGCAAAGAGGCAACGCATAGCACATAAACTGACATGGTAGAAACCTAGAGAATGACACCTCTCTCTGACTCGCACATACAGTAAAATGGGTGCCAGACATGACACTACCTGTACTTAACCATGTATAGGGAATGTACTATGTGCATCCAACTTAGTCAGCCTTCCAGCACCATCCTCAGTACTGGCACAGCCACAAGGTAAGCCACTCTCCCTATCAATTGCTGAATGGAGTAGTAGGTTTTGTTACTTGTATCTATGGAATGGATGTGAGCATGCAAGGGAATCGGATGGCTGAATGGGATGGCAGCAGATAGTAGACACCTATAGTGGCAGCATGAAATCTGTAACAAATAGGTGTCACCATAGTAACCAGCACTAGACAAGGTGACAAAATTCACTGCAGGAAATGTGGTGGGCCAAATGTGTGTCCACAGGACACACACATGCCAGTCAGGGAGGCTCACATACCCAACAACAGGACAGATGTAGACAAACACAAATAAAGGCTGTGCTAAGGCCTCTGATTGATGGCTATGGAGAACATCCCCCCTCCAGACCTACACAGACAGACTACAACAGGTCAGGCAGTGGGATGGTAGTTCTGAAGGGTAAGAAGTCTGAAACTGAAATGTAGGTCAATCAAACCTAAGAACTGTAGTACACTGATATGCCTCTAGTCTGCATGATAGGTCAGAATACGGAATGAAATGGAGTACCTGAAATACCAGTGCAGTCATAGTAAATGTGCACAGTTGTCAGGTGTACCCGCCCCCCACAATCCTATGTAGAAATGTAGTAACATGTACGTGTAGGTATAATAACAGTGGAGCACAGATTACCTGAGCTGGTCAAAGTAGCAGGATAGATTGTAGCATGTGCATAATATGCAAGGCTTCGTGTGTTAGGTTGGTGTGTGTTGTATATTATGTGAGAGTGGTCAGCATGTAGGCATGGTGAGGTTTGTCCTGGTGGCCATTGGCCAGTACTGCCAATGACTGGGCCAAGTTCAGACAACTGCAGTACCAAACACAATGCATCCCAGCAAAAACACATTCCAGCAGAAAGCCATAGTAAATATTTGGATGTAATATCTGTCACCATCTGAAAGATGGGCATGGCATTAATGTGGGCCCAGACATATAAACAGTACACAGGTGGAAGTACCACAGACAGACAGACAGTGTATAATATGTTACTGTCAAATGGACACACCTTTGGAATTGTACATACAGATTAGCAGCACATTAGTTGGGTTTCTAGTACGGAATACCGATCTCATCTGGCCAAACACTGGCAGACCACAAAGATCACAAGTATGAAGTATTAAGAAACTGCTGATGTCCCTGCACAAGCCAGCATAAGTGGAATGCCTTATGTATATCTGTGAGTCAGACGCAAGTAGTGTCCATAGCACACATGCACCCAGCTCACCCCACCATCACCCACAGGTACCTCACAGGTCTTATCCTTGCTGTTGGGAATGAGTACAATATGAACCCCACCTCTGTTAGGCAATAGCCACAGAATGCAGCATGCAGAAGAGGTGTCCCATGCAGGTGTGTCCCTAGCTGTAAGCAGCACCCTGTCATCATCCACAACACTGGATCAATAATGACAGAAAGTATTGGCATTAATACCTTGCACACCTACCCTGTCACCCCAGGGGAATATAGTGTCTTGCAGTCTGGGACTGTAGGAGTGAAACAATGCAATGGCCTGCTACAGCTGGCCTGTATCACTACCAAATGCCCTACAGTCCTCTGCCAAAGGCCTGTGTCTCACCCGTACTGCCAATGTATGTTATGTCATGGACACCCAAAAAACAACATAACACAGTCCACAGAACCCAAATGCAAGGCCTTGTTGACAAATCCCAGTAACATGTCCATCATGTTTTACTGCATGGACCAACACCAAATTACTGCTGAGATGAAGTGATAACTATGGGGATCGTATCAGATAATGTTTGCATAATGTTTGGAAGTGGATAGAATAATAGGGGGGTAGCAGCATGGATGACATGGGGTGTGTGAAGTCTGAAACTCAGCCAAGTGCACAAACTATCCCTGCCTGCAAACACAGGAATGGGTGGCTACAAACCTGCTCGTAAACGATAATGTGAAGGGGTAATGTCCAGAAATATGACCCCTGCCTCTGGGCAACCTGTGTGAATCTGTACAGCTGTGAGGTATGGCCACAGCAGGATATGGCCATACTGTCACGTCGATGGATGTACAAGGATGGGATCCTCAGCCACCACTGTACCAAGGTGCTGAACCATTTACACAGACCCATCAGCAAGTGTCTGTAGCTTCCCCCCAGAATGGCATGATTGTGAAAGAATATGTAGGCTGCATACCACAATACTGGACACAGCTGCATTCACCCTGTGTTCCTCAGGAAATTACTGCAAGCAAATATGTATACCTGACAGTACTTGATGACATAAGACATCATAGGGTAAAACAGTACATATGTCTGAATATCTCTGCTAACACCAAAACCATGTAGCAGAAGCAGCACAGACACAATTATTTACAGGAACCCACTATCCTTTGACCATTCTGACCCCATATTGTCAACCAATCTACAGATATCCCACAGAAATAGGTGTAGAACACAAATGCCTGCACTGGAGTACAACCTACCTGGAATGGATTCATACATTCAATATAGAAGGTCATACTGGGCATGCTCCCACACTTAGAGAAATGAGAAACGAAGTCCATGTCTGACAACAAAATACTGAAAGGTCATACTGAGCAAGATCCCACACTTAGAAATGAAGTCCATATCTGGCAACAACAGTGGACTATACATATCTGACAGTCACAGATGTTTGTGCACACACTCCTCATTGCACACCAGTCATGCTTTGCACACACATTGGATAGGAATACACACATATATATCCAAGGACAACACACTATAATAGACTAAAATTACGCATAAGTAGATGTGTGGAAGAGAGTGGCAGACAATGACAAACAGCCTCACATCATGAGGCCTGTCCCACCCAGCACACATCCAATTGGCTAAAACCACATGATGTGCAAATGTAAATCACTGCAGACATTTGCCTCTGGTATCCCTTGGCACTATAGTGTCTGTGGTGCTTGTGATAACTGTGTAACATGACTGTACAAGTCAGTATTCATCTAGCAGTTGTATACACATACCTGTGAAATATAAACCTGTCTTTGCCAGAGTGTTGTGTCTGCTTCCAGAGGAATGGGTTATGGCCAATGCACACACACTGCACTCTCCATTGCCCTACTATGGCAAGCCTGCTGATGTCTTCACCTTGAAATACACCTTTAGTGAAAGAGTAGTCCTATAAGCTCCATGGCACGTGCTGTAACTGCGTAATGCTATAGTGTGATGTACTTGTTAAGTAGGAGTTCTAATCCCAGACATGGCAACTGTGTGTGTTTGTCTGTGTAGAGATCATTGCTTTTGAGGCCATTCACACTCACTACAATTTCCATTGCCCTACTTTGGCAGGGCTGCTGATGTCATTCACTTTGAAATACACCTTTGGGGAAAGAGTAGCCCAGTAAGCTCAATGGCGTGCTATAACTGTGTAATGCTGTAGTGTGATGTACTAGTTAAGTTGGAGTTCTAATCCCCGACATAGAAACTGTAAAACTTTGTGTGTGTGTGTTTATTTGTCTGTGTAGGGATCAATGCTTTTGAGGCCATTCACAGTCACTACAACTTCTATTACCCTACTTTGGCAAGCCTGCTGATGTCATTCACTTTGATATACACCTTTGGCAAAGAAGTAGCCCAATAAGCTCCGTGGCTCATGTTATAACTGTGCAATGCTGTAGTGTGATGACCTAGTTAAGTAGGAATTCTAATCCCAAATATGGCAAGTGTAAAGCTTTGTGTGTCTGTGTAGAGATCAATGCTTTTGAGGCCATTCACACTCACTACAACTTCCATTGCCCTACTTTGATAAGCCTGCTGATGTCATTCACTCTGAAATACATCTTTGGGGAAGGAGTAGCTTAGTAATCTCTGTGGCGCATGCTATAACTGCATAATGCTGTAGTGTGATGAACTGGTTAGGTAGAAGTTCTAATCACAGACATGGCAACTGTGAGACTTGGTTGTGTGTGTGTGTGTGTGTGTGTGTGTGTGTGTGTGTGTGTGTGTGTGTGTGTGTGTGTGTGTGTGCATATCCTGTGTGGAGGTAGCTGTGAGTGTGTAATAACATGACTCATTGTCACAATGTCCACCTTACAAGGATAACAGATGTCAAACAGCAGAGAGGCTGGGGTAGACAATCCATACCCCTACATGTGACATCATGGCTTGGGGAACAATATAGGCAACCCTTGTATTACCCAGAGAACACTCTCCACCCATGTCTCATACACAAACACACTTGGCTAGGCAACAATCACTGTATTGGTAGTTCCCCTGCATATTACCCACAGACAGTAACCATGGTGTGATTGCAGTGGACTACAGAGAACATGACACCCTGTCCCATCCCTACAATAGGCAAATCACTGCATACATGCTCCTTTGTTATGTTTCCCACTGGATGCCTACAACAACTGTAGAGCCAGCAAATGTAACCCACAAAGGACATACCATACCTTATACACATGCCCTGTATGGACAGATGCCACTCACACCTGTGAATACCTGTATCATATAATCAGTTTGGAATATTTTGATATAATCAGTTTGGAATATTTTGATATAATCAGTTTGGAATATTTTGACAGTGACACCATTATTGTCTACTAATACCTATATCATGTTGTCAATGTAGGTGCAATGTCAACCTGGTGTCCATTGCCAGTTCTCACCACATGAGGTCAGGAATGGCACATTTGATGATAACAATCTGTCTACACAACATGCCCCAGATACCTTGCGTACACTTCCACATGTCACAGAACATACATGTGGGATGTGTGCACATCCCAGATACTGTCCATGTTATGGAATATATAAGACATACATGGCAAGCATTGCACAGCACTGGCCTCCCACAACAGTAACCCAGATGACTGGATGGTGAATACAATACCCACCTGTGTGGGCCAATCCAGACACTACACCCCTGAACCATACTGCAGACCATTATCATGTGGCCTGATGCCAAGGTGTACCCTTTATCTAGCCTTGGACAGCCTTCTGACACAGTCAACCACTACACACCTGTGAAGCAATGCACCCATGCATGTCAGTACTGGCAAACCTGTGTCTGCGTGTGTGTGGAGTATAATGATTTGGACACCATTCACACTCACTACACCTCCCATTAGCCTACTGAATCATGCCTTCTAATGTCAGACACATTGACATGCCCTTTGCCCATATATCAGCCTGATAACCTCTGTGGTCCATGTGATACCTGCACATTACTGTATCATGGCAAACTAGCTAGTTAGGAAGTCTAATCCTTACCATGCCAACTGTGATAATGTGTGAGTCTCTGAAAGAGTGTGGCTGTGTTGAACTTGACAGCTGTTCTTGTGGACAGGCATGTGTACTACACCTACCTTATCCCTCCTTTCTCACTGTTGCTGATGTCACTCACCGTCAAATATGTCTTTGGACAACTCCCTACTATGTAAGCTCTGTGGTGCATGCAATAACTGCATAGACATGTAATAGCAATACATAGTCAGGCAGGGGGTTGAACCCCTGTACTGGTACGTGTGTGATACAAGCATGCTTAGCTTTTACTCTCCCACTCCCTCCCTGTCTTACTTTGTCTCTGTCTGTCTCTCTCATTCCCTCTCTGGTGAATGTGGAGAAGTACACCTGCTTTGCTTAGGCAGCAGCTTGTGTTTTGTAAGTGATGCTCATGATCAGCTGATGGCCTGCGCATAAATTGCAGTCCCCCACTAGCTGACTGGATGTAGAACAGCTGTGGTAACATTCCCATAGCCAATTGCATGGAAACACACTCCTATAATAGGAACATCATGTGGGTGTTGCCCCTTTTCATTCACTTTGAGCAGGACTTCATGTTGGTGTTTGGCAAACAGCATCACAGATGGTAGTGGGATATACCTCTAACAACATACACTATGGAGACAGGCCAACAAACAGGAGGGGGATGTTCCAGACATGAATACAGAATGTAAGTTTTGCTCTTCTGCATTTCGAGTAATGTTGGTTTAACAGGGTTTGTGTGGATATGGCTGGTCTACATGATTTAATACCTGTCATGGCAGTGTTATGTGTTTGAGGAACCTCCCACCTGTAGGGTTATCTGCAGGCTGGCCAGTGTTTGGAGTCATGTGTGCCTTGTGTTACTCACAGATTACCTATCTTAGAACTGCAGAAGTGTAGTCTGAGGATTGCAGTCAATACATGGTGACAGCCATGAGAGTTACTGACTTCATACCTCTCATAGAACATATGTCACAACAAACCTTGTTACAACAGTAAATGTATGAGGTTATCACAGCAACATGTCCATATTGGCCCTGTGTTTGTGCCTCCAACCACAACTCTGTCAACCTTTGTACATACGTCATGTAGTAAGAGGTGCATATGTTCTGTACACCATTATTTATTGACATCATACCTGATAACAAGCCAGTGAGACATCAGACTGCTAGACATGTTATGTATAGTAGGGGTTATATTTGAGGACATAACCTGGGCATTCTGTGGTTGTGTGTACAGTAGTGAGGTCTGTGTACTTACGGTGACTGTCAACAGTGTTTGTATTGTGAATATGTACCTTGGACTGTGTACAGACTGTGGTAGATATCATTGTTCTTTGTCCTGTTCTATCTGATGTTACATGCTGTGTCATGTTATGTCCAGATATTTGCCAGGTGTACTGCTGATGGGCCACCATAACTGCCACGTATTTCTGACAAAGCAGTGGGACGCTGTGCAGATGTATGTCATAACGAGTGGGTAGTATGTGGCCATGTGACCTCTTTTTGATTATTACGTGTCAGGACAGACAGGAGTCTGTGAATGCATAAACTGTGTGGGCATATGTAGTCCAGTATTTATGTGATATACCCATTTACATGGTTGTTAACATCCACATTGTCAAACTTCGTCCACATGTCATGCACTAAGGGGTTCTGTGTATACCTCTGGACTGACCAGAGTGTGTCAGACTGACCACATTATCATGGTCATATCTCTGCTGTATTCCACAGGACCATTATTGTGATATCACTGGTACTGTACTATGAAGAGCTTAGGATGTCTGTCAGTAACTGATGGCATACATGTGAATAACAGATGTGACCTCCCACACACAACATTTCTGTTAAGACAACCCCTGTTACAGTAGCAACAGTCTACATACATACCTGCAATATGTACATGACATCCCCTTGCACTAAGAGGTTGAGACTATTGGTGCTAAATATATATGTATATATATATATAAATATATATATGTGTGTGTGTGTGTGTGTGTGTGTGTGTGTGTGTATATATATATATATATATATATATATATATATATATATATATATATATATATATATATATATATATATACATATATACATACCTACATACATATACATACATATACATACATATACATATAGATCTACAATAGCTTTGGAGATGCACTATATAGTAGTTCAATGGCTAAAAAATGGAACTCTTTCCCCACTAGCATTCAAAACACATCATCCAAAGCCTCCTTTAAAGACCTCATCAGGTAACATCTCAAGCAAAGTTGGCAGTGCCATGATTGCTCCCCAGGCTAGTGAAAGCAGATAAGGTACACATACTAAACCTAGGGTACTTGATAATAGTTTTCAATCTTACTCACAAACACTTGTTAATCTACAATGTATGTACTGTACCTGTGTACTATGTATGTATTCTACCTATGTTCCAAATTTCAGCTGTACACCACAAATTTATTAATTGCCTTTATTTTTAAATTAATATGTTTTGTTTGTTCTCTCCACTGTAACTGTTGATGTGCTGCATACCACTGTAAAACATGTCTTTTGTAATTTGTGTGTATACTGATCATGTCTAAATAACTAAATGTATCTCTAATTTTTCTATGTGGAGCTTTTCTCCCCGGGTCTCTGCTGAAAAATGCCCTTGTTGGCTCAGTCAGACACCCCCAGTTAACAAATGTAAAATAAAATAAATAAATAAATAAATATATGGATAGATACATGTAGCTATATACACATGTGCATACACACTTTTATATATATAATATATATATATATATATATATATATATATATATATATATATATATATATACATATACACATCTATATATGTCTACACGTATACAGATATATAGATATATAATATATATATTTTTTTATATCTACATATATGATGTGTATATATATATATATATATATATATATATATATATATATATATATATATATATATATATATATATATGCAGAGAGAGCCATATATAGCCATATATATGATGCAATATACAGATGTATATAAATACATAAATATGAATATATATATATATATATATGTGTGTGTGTGTGTGTGTGTGTGTGTGTGTGTGTATACATGTACACATATATCTACATAGGTATATGTATATATCCATATCCTTGTCATGTGTAAATATTACTGTTATGTATATCTTCCCAGATGTATCACACTGTATGTATCTGATATGTGTATATTTAGATATAACAACATATGTGATGCAACAGTAATATCACTAACAAATACTAAGCAATTGTAGAAGTTACAGCAATTGTTCAATACTATTCAATATGTGTACTGACAGATATATTGGAAAACCAACAACTGTCTTCATAGCTGTCATGGTGTAGTGGTTAACTGTTGTAACTATAGTGCACAGGGTCCTGAATTCAAGGGCTGTTTATTTTGTTGCTGGGCAGAACAAGGACTGCTGGATACAGATTGGTTAAGGTAGTTTTGAGCAGCTTTAAGTGCATTTGTGTGGGTTTGCACAAAGCTAAGCAGTGCTAAGGTATGGTTAAACATACAGGCACTTACACCATGTAGGCTTTGCTTACCAATGTACAAATGTGCTTAGCTGTTATATTGCAGCAATGCTGACACCTGCTAAGCATGGCTCAGCCCTGGTAACCAGTGCTCACATTCCAGTCTGATAACATAGCAGGGTAATGACATCTGTAATAAGTGTATGTAATGTCATGTACATAACATGCTTCTATGTGCTTTCATTACAGTAGCAAGGGGTGTGAGTCTACTATCTACCACACTTTAGTATATAAGGCTTGTACGACACTCTTATCCATGTGAATGTGTTACATACATGGGTAGTATCCCAGGTTATATGCATTCACACTGGCATGTAGTGTATCATTATGTTACTACTGTTGACAGTGCTTTCCCAAGTAAGAACAGATTGCTAATTGTAGAACTGGAAACAAACACCCCTGCATACAAAGATGGACTCTGAGTCCTCACTGTCGTGTTCCTGGTGTGTGAGCTGTGTCTCATTAAATATTTCCTACTGGATAATGATCTGACATGTGGAAAATAACTGTAGACTACTGTGTGTATAGCACATGTCAGCAAGGGCTGCCGTCATGTAGTAATGCCATACCTATCGGTGTCAGACATCTATCTGTCACCACATTCATCTTAATGCATAGCTAGTTGGTGAGCTGATGTCTGTCAGTCCTCTGTACAAATGTGCAGATGTCAGGTATCCATCATGGATACTTAAAGGCAATCTATGCTTGACTGACACTGACATGGCTGCCCAGCTGTGTTATAAATGGCACAGATAGGACTCAACACCATGTACGCACCATATGCCATGGATACCTTAACTACACTACCACAGTCAACAGAACATGCTTGCGTACAGGTCTCCAAGACAGACACTAACCATGTTATGTAATACATGTTGCATGCATGTCAGCTGGAGCACCTCACTGGCCCTCTGCAAGAGGCACCCAGATGATTAGCTGATGCATGTCACGCTCACCCTGAGGGTCACCCCAGTGGTGTCTGTTGATAGATGGCCTGCTGGCACATCGCAGGTGAGATGATACCACTGTACACACATCCCCTACACTTCTCCATGGACAATAGCCTGGTACACACCTATGAACACCTGCACTGATGCACCCCAGTACTGAGAAATGTGTATGTGTGCATTACTGAGAATATCAGTATCTGTGTGTTTGTAGATCTGTAGTTGGGAATACCCTGAGACTCTTCACACCCACCGCACCACCCATTGCCATAGTTAGAAGTGGCTGCTGCTGTACCAGACATTACATGTACCTTGTTATGCTCCTATCCCTAAGGGCTACCTGGGCCTTGCAGTACCAGCACAACACTGTTGTACAAATGGGTTGATAGGCATGGGATACCTACTGAGTTCTGGCAAGTGTGTGTATGTGTACATGTGTGTATATATGTATGGCACAGCATTCTGAGGCCACATACTCCTATTACAATATGCATTGCCACACAGTATTAGGGATAGTGATGTTGCACCCCATATGAAAGGCATGACAATGCATCACCCTACTATGCCTGTGGCATGTGCATTAGATGCATATCCCTGTGGTAGCACTCTTGGGATGGACAAGGGATTGTATTGCAGTCCTGGTCAATGTGTGATGGTGGGTATGTCAGAGTGTCATCATGGGTTCCAGTGCATACAATATCCATAGTGGGGTGTGGGTGCTGGGTATACTGTCATTGCACCATGGCACCCCCGGTATATGTCCCATGTACCACTGTATGGTGACCACTGTCACCATCAACAATACAGGTAACTGATAACACTATGCAGCCCAGTTATGCATGTGCTGTGTGCAACCTACCTGTAACAAAATGGGCACACTGACAAGGTAGTTAGCACTGATAGGCCCAGGTCTCTCAGATGTGTGTCTGACTGTTATGTGTTTGTCAATGTGTATATGATGGTATGTCTTGTCCATAAACAACCATTACATCCCCCATTACCATACTGTACATGCCTGGGATGTTTTTCATGTAACATGTAACCTGGAACACACCTCATCCTAAAAGCTGTGTGGTGTGCGCACTTAAAGCCGCACACATCAGTAGCAGTACATAGCTAGGTAGGGGTCTAGTCCTAGTGTTGCCAAGTAAGAGTGTGCATGTATGTGGAGGGATCTACTTCATGTTGTAGAATATGCATGTCCCAGGGGGTCATCTGTCCAAGAACTGTGTGGCATATGCTAAAATTTCACAGGTATCATCCTGTGGACATACATTCCATCACAACTAGTGTTAGATGTATAAATGGCCTCTCCCCCACTGTATAGGTGTGCAGCGATACTGAGGTTGGTATATATATATAAATATATATATATATATATATATATATATATATATATATATATATATAGCTGGGTGTGGCTGTTGTGGACACAGCCAACATCATTGCAGTTACTGCTGAGTACATCCCTCTGCGTAGCTGGCCGTAATACTGTACAGTTCATGTTAACAGGTTATATAGTTGTCTATTACACTATCTGTGGTTCTACAGTACCTCTTACCCTCAACAGGGTAGGGGTGTGCCACCCACACAAGCACACATATGTTTACCGAGTTGAGGATTGCACTACATTGGGGAAGGGGACATATACCCTGCCGATACCATCGTTAATTACATTAAACTACCAGATTCCTTATTCCACAATGTGTTGTTCTGCGTAGTCTGGCTTGGTGAAATTACATAGGCTACAATGGGTTTCTTGCACAGGTACATACATCCATGTGTACAGTATTCCCTGTGTAGTGTATCAACACCAAGGCCTCTGTGTGTGTTATACACAAACATGTGGTGTGTACCACCCAGTACAACTACCATTGTCCACTGTAGAAGGGATGCTAACAGCATCCACCATGCACTCACCTGTATACACCAACCTCGTCCTATCGACCATGTGGCACAGGCAGTAACTGTTTTACAGACCTGTGATATGTGTTCACCTGTACCCAGGATATGGCACAGCCAAGGTGTCACCACACTGCCATACCCTTTGTGAGACATGACAGCAGACCATCCTCCTGCTGACACATGGACACCTACAACACAAACAGATAACATTATCAAGACCACAATCACTCAGTGTTAATAACAGCTATAATGCATCATTGCTGGACAGCTACACTTTCTGACATGTAATCATTAAACGTTACTGCTGACAACATGTTACACAGCAGTACATTGGTACACTGTAGTACAGTCACCATGTGCATCAGAACCATATTAGCCTGTCCCTGCATCGATGTTATGGATAACAGGGATGTGGCAGAGTTATCATCATATGCACAGGGTGTGTTGTTAGTTTGACAGAGACCTAGGCTGGGCCATACATTTGACACCATGTGTGTGAGTGAGGGGTTTTAATTACTGATATGGCCATGGTGATGTGGTGTGTGTAGGTGTGGGATTGCCCTAGGTGTGTTTGTATTGTGTGTGAGTATGCATGCACACAGTTCTGCCATGTGGCTGCCCTATACAAGTGTTTGTTGGACAGCTGCAGACCATACCTGGCAGGGTGTGCAGTTCACCGCCTCTGGCCACAGACACAAGAACTGTGCCTGCCAGGGGTTCCATGGGCACATCCAGATACAGGCCATGATATGGTACTTTCCCCTGATGATGACATATGTCCGCTGGAACCAAGTCCCTCCTAGGACTGGCCAGGGTCACGTGCACATGGCCTGCTCCAGACACACCAGCCATAGATACCACACTGTCCTCTGCACTGCCACCAACCATCAACTGTCCCTCTGCTATGGCCACTGGTGATGGGGTATTTATGGGCACTGTGACTGTGTGCGGGGATGGGGTGGATAACAGGGGGATGTCAAATGATGGCACAGTTTCGGCCTCTGACAACCCCGCCTGTGCCTCAACACACCTATCATGATTTTCAGTGTCTGTATAGACACCAATATCAGACTCCCTGCTTGAGAGACCTCCTCGCCACCTGTGAGGGGAAAACAAGAAACACACTTTAAGACCTGTACGTCATTGCTTAACAGTACACACACACACACACACACACACACACACACACACACACACACACACACACACACACACACACTGACATTCCACCATAATACTTATCTGTCCCTGAGTTTACAGACTGTCCCAAGTTAATTCTCTTAAGTTCTCCATCCTGCATCACACTTGGAAACTTACACTCATTAATATCAATCATTAACATATCATTCTTCTAATTGCCTAGACAAGTATTCACAAAACATGACCTGTTGCTCCATTACCTCTTTGACTTGATTGGAGTCGGTTTTACAAAGACTCACTGATGTCATCCATTGTTCACCCTGGGTTTGTCCAGACATCATGAGCATGGCCCCCATATGTTAGGGGCTATTACAGTCGCTCAATAAATGTCAGACATTGTAGTGTCATACGTAACTATTGTTCAGTAGATGCAAGATCTGTTGCTCTATTAACTTATTATGTGGACAACAGTAATATTTGGAAACAGTCATTGGTATTGTCTAGTAATTCCCCAATGCATCTGTAGTGCTGCATACGTGGGTATTCTTTCACCTTTCTGCTGATTGCAATTATAACAGTATACCTGGTGTCTAGTTTCTCTCCCAACGCAGGTTCCATGCTACAGACCTTATTACACTATCAGCTGTCCTGAGATTACATGTCAGACAAGTATTCCTGGTGTCTTATGTGTCTTTCAATGTCCATGTACTGCATGATTTCAAAGGGAAGTCGAGAGGTATGAACAACCCCACAATCACACATGTGCATACATGGACACACACAGAAACACACACATGCACACACATCCTACATACATCAACCCCCCTCCACTCCACCAGATTGCACTTACAGACAAAATAACTCAACCCCCCCACACACAGGTGAGGTTGCACAAAAATATTACACACAGACATCCCATCACCCATCTGTCGACATGCATGACATATGGTACTCAACAGCATGTAGTGCAGCTATAGTCAATCCATGCTAGCAACAGTATACATGTGTGTGATGCATGGGCTGTGTTAGTAGGTGATGCCCCTTTCCCTGAAAAACACTGCACCCATGTACAAAGTATTGCTGTGCACCTGTTCAGTACCCTGGCGTGTACTGTGCACCACTCCTCACAGGTGTACACACCATTGCTGAATGGGTATTACTGTGTCAGTTATGTCTGCTCTGCTGCTCACAGCCCCTATGTGTTTGTCCAACACATACATGATATGTGGACAGATGTCATTTGTGAATGCCTGATGTCTGATTTACAGATATCATCATCAGCAGTGCATGTATGGCCAATACGATACAATTACACTGACAAACATCAAACTTTACAGTGGATATAGGGAGTGTACACACACTTATTGATATGATGCCCTCTTCTTTGATATGCCATGGGGCCACATTACTGCATATGGTAACATTACATGAACCTGATATGTGACATATAACCTGTACAATCAAATGCAGTGTCAAACAAATGTGTTAGTTGTGCTGATGCTGACTGAGATGCATACTCTTCGTGGGTGCATATGTGTGCATGCCCTTATTATGATAGTTCGTTGCACCTACTGTTATGTATACTACAGCAGTCAATGTTCCTGGCAGGGGTATACTAGCATGGGCCATCTGCATTTGCCAGTATTTGGTCAGTCTACCCTACACATGTGCCCCAACTCTGCATGATTGTAAGGTCACCTTATGTGCACATCCCTTGGAGTTCTCACACTGCCATCACTATTGTTCTGGAGTCAGGGTTATGTCTGCTACAGTTCCTGACCCTCAGTGTGTGCAGATACAGCCATTCATAGCATCCTTTGGATCCCTGCTGCAGTGCACTGTTGTGTCATGATGACACCCCCTCCCCACCTTCAGCCTTTTTGCAGATGCTTGACAACTATGGCCTATACATGTGTATCAGTTTGCAGTGTCCCAAACACTGAACACCATGCGCACCAGTCTAGTCCCAGTTAATGAATGGCAAACATACAGTTGTACACTGGCACCAGCAAGGTACAGATGGGGATGGTGGGCCTGAGATGGGGTAAAGTGTTGGTTGTACAGGACATGCAACTTACTTGATACTGTCTGTGGGTTTCCAATGTGGTCTTGGTACAGCAGTGCATGCCTTTTGGGGCCCTTTTCTGTTATGCATACACTACCTGTAGAGAGGCCTGGCTGATGTTTCCTGTGGTACAACTGTCCCATCTGATTACCCTAACCCATGGGCCACATGTATGCAGAGTTCAAGCAATTGCTGACATGGGTACTGCACAGCTAGTACTTGTTAGACATTCCTGCAACTCCCTTAGTGTTATGGCATGTTACTAGGCAGCCTGCATGACCGGTTTGCTACATGTGACATCATCTGTCTTGGATGGTCATCTGTTTATTTCCAGCATTATTCCTGTCCCATACATCCTCGCCACATATATGACTGTCTGCACTGTTTGCCATGGTATATGCAATGGTGAGATATGGCTACATGTCCATCTCCTGGGTGCTACCTGTTGGGTATGGGGTCCATGCCATGGCATGTAAGATGTGTAAAAGACACAGCTACCTCTGTTGCAGGTAAGTGGGCACATTTGATGGCCAAACGTCTTGGACAGCAGACCATTTTTTGGTGTGACACTGGAGACGTGTACTTGCTGGAAGGTGCATTCTTATGAAGAATGCATGTGGTCGGTACCTCAACAGCTGCTTCCACTGTATTTTATCTGGAGTGTGTGCACACATATGCTTCCAGTGTTTGTGAAGGTATGTATTCCACATATTTGCTGTCCTAACATATGATTCCATATTACACACTCGTTGCTCATGTTAGGACCACATTGCAGGTTGTAAAGGTTGTGGACTGCAGTACTGTGATATGCCGTAATGTTGATCTGTAACAGTTGCCATTGTAATACTGGTATATACACTGTTGTAGCACTGTATCAGGGTGATGTTTCACACATTTCCCTACTGTAAGCCATTTGTCCCACCATTATGCTCATCTCTGTGCACACATTTTGCAATGACAGGATGTTAGTTATACTGCAGGATTCTGACATACTCTTCAGATACACCATCATGGTGACCACTGTGATGCAATGCAGTTAACAGCAACAATACATGAACATGTATAGCATGCATTACGGTTAGGTGTGTTAAATGTGTGCATGGAATACACCATGGCCATAACATTTCCGGTGTATTGGCAAACCTGAACAAACATCATACTCACCAGCTACAGGTTGCTGTCTTGGAGGTATACCAGAGGGACCTACATAAGTATATGAGAGATGTGATGTCAATAGCCACAGCTGTGGCACTGGTACAGGGTGGGTGCAGCATTACAGTACATCAACAGTAGAAGCCCACAATACTACAGATTATGCACATCTGTTTATTACTACTACACAGCAACAGACTACATATATATATATATATATATATATATATATA